>NC_133664.1:177286522-177501522 GCF_037893015.1 Macrotis lagotis | reverse complement strand
GTTTTTGAGCTCTTCTATAGTCTGAGCCCATTTTCTAATTCTCTTGGAGGTTTTGGATATAGAAGCTTCTTCTGAGTACGTATTTCAATCTTCCATGGGAATAAAGGAATTTTCTATGGTCAAGTTTTTCATTTTCTGGTGTTTGCTCATTTCCTGAGCCTACATTTCTAAAATTTTGGAGGGGTTTTGGAACGCCTTAATTCCTCCTATCCTTCTTCCCTGGGGTTGTGAGAAGGGTCCCTGCTTCTCTATGGTGGTATAGGGACACAGTCTGGGATTTGAATCTGATTGTAGCAAAAGTAGCATAGGCCTGCCCCAGGGATAGCAGAGAGACCTCCGCAGCCTCCCCCTTAACCCCCTTTGAGCTGAGCACTCTGGAAATGCTGGATGGCTCTGCATGTTCCTGCCACAGGGCTGCCCTGGGAGCACTGGACTCAGGTGTTGCAGAGATTTCCCACCACTTCTTCAAGTTGTCCCTGATGAACCCTGGGTCAAAAGGTCTGGAAAGTGATCCCATTGCCATGGGCCACAGATACCCCCAGAGACCCAGGCACCTTGAAGGCTCTTCCTGGAAGACTGGAGCGGTTCTGATGTAATTTGAATGCCAATCAGCTGCACTATGGCTCTTTTCAACCCATGGTCCCAGTGGAATGGACCTATCCTGTGGATCTTCTAAATTGTCTTGGGTTAAGAAATTATATCTCTCAGTCTTTCTGTGGGTTCTGCCCCTCTAAATTGTGGCTGGAGCCATAATTTTATGGCTTTTGGAGCTTTTTGGAGATGAGTTTCTGGGAATTCCTGTCCTTGTACCAACATTGTGGCTCTGCCCCCAAGATTTCCAGATTTTTTTTTTACATTTAAATTTTTTAAATTTTATTTATTTAAGGCAATGGGTTGAGAGTCAGTTTCCCAAGGTTATACAAAAAAAGGAAATTATTAAGTGTCTGAGATTGAATTTGAACTCAGGTCCCTGATTCCCAGAATTTTGATACTTAAATCTGTATTCCAATAAAATGGATTGTCTTGGGAATTATCATGTTCCCAAATGGAACTTCTTCAGATGGAGTCTTTAAATGGAAATTGGATAATCATATAGGGAGGATAGATAGTAGACAGGAGATTCCTATTTAAGGAGTGGTTTTAGAATAGTGGTTAAACTCAAATAGAAATAAAGACTACAAACTTATACATAAGTTCCCCTGTGGGCCACAAAAAGACTTAGGAAAAATAAATGAACAAACAAGCATATTGGCATATATATGTTCTAGTATATTTTGTCAATTTAATTAAATATTTTCCATTTACTTTGTAATCTGGTTCCAATGTGTGTGTGTGTGGGAGGGGACTTTCTGCTGTATATTTTGATAGTTCTTAATTAGATGAAGTCCAAGGTGACTTCCAAATCTCAGATTCCATGATTCTAAATTAAGCCTGTATAGACTTCTAGGTTGAATTGAATGGTATATTACAATTCAATATCACTTCTTTAAAAACTGTCAATGGGGATACTATGGGGACCTCTGGCTAGCAAACTGAGCCTAAATTGGTAAGATACTAAGAGAAATAGAAATACAGATAATCTAAATATATCAATTTTTGTTTCTTTTATCTGGATAATTCAATCCAAGCCATGTGTTTGTGGATGTTTATTTCTGGTTTTGTTTTTTTTTTTTTGCTTTTCTCAAATCATATTTTTATTTTCACAAATAAAGAATATAATATTGGGTTTAAGAGATAAACTATCTGCTTCTTGAACATAAGGCACATATGAAGTAAATTTAGAAATAAAACAGTAAGTAACTATCTTGGCATGCAGGTTCTGTAGACATTAAAATAACTTTCACTATTCTTATCACTCTAAGTATGCTATGTTGAAATGATAAATGTTTGATATTGTCCTATCTTTCCCTTAGAATTTCTTCTGAAACCATTGGGTTGATGTTGGGCTCTCTTGAACATGCATTTATCTGGAAGAGAGTTGGAAATGATTCACGCTAACCTCTTTGTTTTAAAGATGAGAAAACTGAACCTCATGTAGCCAAAAGACAATCTACCAGGCTTATTGAAGCAGAATTGTGTACCATGATCTTACTGATTCTAAATCAGCATGTTTTGCACAGTCCCACTGAATTGCCTTGACACTAAACAACTTGGCAAAAAGTGTTACTAAAGCAATCCATTTGACTTCTTTTCATAAATAACCATAACTAGGGAAAGAACTTGGATTTTTCAGCCAGGATACTTGGGTTTTAGCCCAATTTCTGATGAATATGAGTTCTGTTAAACTAAGATTATTACATCATCTCTACCTTAGTGTTTATTTATTTATTTGTTCATACATTTCTTTATTTTTTAATACATTTATTTATTTTTGAATTTTATGATCTTCCTCCTCCCCCCACAGAAAGCAGTCTATTAGTCTTTTTTTTTTTAGTTTTTTTTTTTTTTTGCAAGGCAAATGGGGTTAAGTGGCTTGCCCAAGACCACACAGCTAGGTAATTATTAAGTGTCTGAGACCGGATTTGAACCCAGGTACTCCTGACTCCAGGGCTGGTGCTTTATCCACTGTGCACCACCTAGCCTCCCCAGTCCATTAGTCTTTACATTGTTTCCATACTGTATATTGATCTGAATTGAATTTGTTGAGAGAGAAATCATATCCTTAAGGGGAAAAATACAGTATAAGACATTTAAAAATTACACAATAAAATAAAGTGCTTTTTTAAACTAAAGGCAATAATCTTTGGTCTTTTGTCAATCTCCACACTTTTTTCTCTGCATACAGTTGGTATTGGTCATTGCAGGCACCCCCAAATTTTCTCTGATTATTGCAAAGATGGAATGAGTAAGTCCATTAAGATTGATCGTCAACCCCATTTTGCTGTTATAGTGTAGAATGTTCTGGTTCTGCTCATCTTACTAAGCATCAGTTCATGCAAATACTTTCAGGCTTCCCTGAATTTCCATCCCTCCTGGTTTCTAAAAGAACAATAATTTTCCATAACACACATATACCACGATTTGTTCAGTCATTCCCCAATTGATGGACTTTCACTCAATTTCCAATTCTTTGCCACCACAAACACAACATTCATTTGTCCAAAAAATGTATATTTTTTGTACAAGTGATGTTTTTACCCTTTTTTATGATCTATTTGGGGTATAGACACAGTAGTGGTATTGCTGGATCAAAGGGTTTGCACATTTTTATTGCACTTTGTGCATAATTCCAAATTGCACTCTAGAAAGGACACCAATACATTCTTGGATAAGCTCACAACTCCACCAAGAATGTATTGGTGTCCAAGATTTCCCACATCCCTTCCCACATTGATCATTGTCCTTTCTGGTTATATTGACCAGTCTGATAAGTGTGAGGTGGTATCTCAGAGACATTTTAATTTGCATTTCTCTAATAAGCAAATATCTAGAGAAATTTTTCATATGACTGTGGATCACTTTAATTTCTTCATCTATAAATTGCCTACACATATTCTTTGATCATTCGTCACTTGGGGAATTGCTTGTTTACACACACACACACACACACACACACACACACACACACATGCACGCACGCACGCACATTTGACTCAGTTCTCTTTATATTTTAGAAATGAGTCCTTTGTGAGAAATATAATTGCAAAAATTGTTTCCCCAATTTTTAGTGCTTTCTTTCACAAAATGAGAATACTAGTGTATGTACTATTTAATTCCTAAGGTTATTGTGAGGATCAAATAAGCTATTATATAAATATCTTTGACTCATAATAGAGAAAAGCTCTATTTTTTGTAATAGCTCACATTTATGTAATGTTTTAAAGTGTGCAAAGTGTTTAAATAAATTATACTATTTTATCAATTCTTATAAATATTTGAGTATGTACTATTGCTATCTCCACTGTTTTATGAATGAAGACACCTTAGCTGAGAGAGATTAAATTATTTGTCTTAGATCTGAATTATGATTCAAGTTCATGACTTCTTGACTCCAGCTTCTGTTCTCTATCTTCTCTGCCACTTCCATACCTTCATCTTGGCCTGATACACTTCACTCAAGATACTAATCTAATATTCTCACATCTCTCAAGGGCTATAGAATTTCATGGACCTCTAAAGGGACACTAATGATACCAGTAGCCTTGGACTCCATATAGACTTCTAATATGGATTATCTCAAGCATCCATCTAAGATAAAGTGCTCAAATTTACATTCAAATCTACCCTTAGACACTTAATAGCTCTAGGACCTTGGGCAAGTCCTTAACCTCTGTTTACCTAAATCTACTGGAGAAG
Source organism: Macrotis lagotis (assembly GCF_037893015.1). Lineage (NCBI taxonomy): Eukaryota > Metazoa > Chordata > Mammalia > Peramelemorphia > Peramelidae > Macrotis > Macrotis lagotis. The sequence goes on along the minus strand of NC_133664.1, from coordinate 177,497,226 downwards.
CAAAGGACAAACCACTCCAGGATCACTGCAGAGAAAGCCCCATGAATTTCAAGAAGTCATAAAGAGTCAGATGTGATTGAAGAACAGCAACAACAAACTGAATCTGAGCAATATGAAGAACTGGACTACAATACTTCCTGTAATGCTGTGTGATTTTGGTCAAATACCTTAAATCATTTTTTCTCAGTTTCCTCATTTTTATGATCATGATACATAGCCTAGAGGTCCCCCTCAGTTTTAGAGTTATGATCCCATAATATTAAAGGAATCACAAAATGCTAGGCACACAGTAAGAATTCAGTGACGGTGTTGGTCCTTTTTGTTTTCTCAAAAAAGACCATGACATCAGAGAGGTGATGCCAATGCAAGCACATAAACTGGATTCGAGTGAGAAGGTGCTATGCTAAGTCACCAGCCTCACTTTCTATTCCAGAGTCATCTGGCTCTAGTGGCCAAATATGGACCTTGGCAACAGGAGATGGCCTTGGATGCTAGGAAATCAGGGTTAAGTTACTTGCCCATGGTCACATAGTTAATAAGTGTCCTGTGTCTGAGGTTAGATTTGAACTTATATCCAACTGACTCTGAGACCACTGCTCTATCTATTGTGCCACCTAGCTATCCTTGGAACTCAATAGATATTTCAAAAATGTAGTATTAAGTAGTTCTTATAAGGCACATTCTAAGATATACAGAAACAAATACCTGGGACATTTTGAAAGAAAACGTTGCTTTCCTCTTAAGTTCTGAAATTCTGCGATTCTTTTTTTAAGGTTTTTGTAAGGTAAATGGGGTTAAGTGACTTGTCTAAGGCCACACAGTTAGGCAATTATTAAGTGTCTGAGGCCAGACTTGAACTCAGGTACTCCTGACTCCAGGGCTGGTGCTCTATTCACTGCACCAACTAGAAGCCTCCAAATTCTGCAATTCTAATTATCTGAGTAATATAGATGAAGGCAAGTGTTTTGCTTGCATGATGGTGATAATTCCTTTAATTCTTCACTTCACTTCAGCTATAGCTTATAGTAATAAATAGCAGCTCAACTGAAGGGGCAGAATAATTGGTAATGTTGGACAGATTTTAGAGATTTCAATGTGAGTTAAAATTACTGGCTGGATAGTTGTAAAATAACAGGGCATGACTATCTCCCTTGAATTAGGAGCATGCTCATTTTACCTAAGAGTTCATTTCATAACAAATTAATGGTTTCTTATGGGAATGGGAAATAAAAGGAAAAGCAGATGAAATGAGAGTTGAGAGGAAGTCTTCTAGCATTAGGGAAAGTTACAGAGGATAGCTCCTTTCCTAATAGGAGGCATCTCTAATGGCTCATTTATTTTCTCTCTGTTGCCTGTAAACCCAAAACATGACCCTTAAGCTTGGAGCAAAGAATCTCTTTGCTTTCAGCCAAATGATTAGGTTGAGAAGAATGTTTCTGTGGGAACATTATAAATATTGTGTTCTATCCTCCTTTAGTGTCTTTTTCCTTTTTCCCTGTCTTGTCTCTAGTTGAATTCCCCCTCCCTGGAAAAGATAAATAATAGCAAAAGAATGGCATTAATGCAGAAATTATTTAAAAAAAAACAGTTCCTTCTCCTTAGTCCTAGCTAAATACATTCAGCAATACCAGTTTAAATTCATCATATTTGATTTATGCAGTTATGCCCAATCACCAATTATAGCCTACTTTACAATTTTGCCCCGAGCAAAAATGTTAGAATTCATGCCCATAGCATTGCTGAAGCCAGAGGTGTCTTGGGTTCCAATAATGTCAACACACTTAAAACTCTATTGAATATATTATGGGTAAGTATCCAAAAAGATCTGACTAGTGAGTGATATTGGCAATTGGGGGGGGGGGGAGTGGACAAGGAAATCAGAACAAATTTGCAATTTTTTAACAGAAAAATGAAATAAATTAATATTTTCAAGGTTTAAATCTATTTTAATGATAAGTAATATTTTAACTCAGAATAAGGATTACTCCCCCATCCCTTCACAATCACTTGAAAGCTAGGAATTTTGCCTAAATTAAAGAGAAACTTGATATTCAACATTGTTAACCTCTAATTTAAAATTTATTGAGTACTAGGACTATTTTTTCCAATCTTTGTGCTCCTAACAGCTAGCACTGAAGAAGGGTTTAATAAAGCATTGTTGAATTGACAATGTGTCAAATATTCATAGAAGGTGATAGTAGGGGCTTCATTTCTAAATTTTGAATATGAACTGCAGAAACCACATTTTATGGTGAAATTTATTGGAAAAATACACAAAGAATAGGTCACAGGATCATAGATAGGGCACCTATTTATTACACAATCTTTTTTAGGGGTCTCTCGTATACTTTTGGAACCCACTTATTACCCAACTCTTATAGAAATGGACAATCAAAGGGACTTACCTTTGGGTTCAAGATCAAAGGATGAATTTCGCTGATGTCTTCCCCTTAACCTAGACAATCAGCATCCTTTATTCTTTTCATATGGTAAAGAACCAAATTAAACTGTTATAAGAACAGCAGATTTTGTGGAGGGGATCATATGCAAATATGGACAGTGGAGGGATACCACATTGTGCTGTACATAGGACATGATTCCTCAAATGAGGGATGAAGCAAGTTATTCCTACTAAACCAGGTTCCTTGAACAAGTTAAATCTGCACATAACCCATGTGTTCCTTAATTTATCCCCGAATTCCAAAATAAAAATATCTCATCTCAGGACAAGAAGCATTCCTCTGCTATCAGTAGCTGAATTATTATGCACTTGACTTCCCATGTCAAATGGCCAACCTCTAACAAACCATGGGAACACAAGTCTATACTTCTCTAGGAAAGGGTTTCAGTCATTTCTATTATCTTATCTCCAGGAAAACTTACTTGCTAAGGACAGGCATTTTTTTTGACATATTTCCATCTGATCCTATTCAGTTGCTTTTTATTCTTTCTTCAACAGAAACATATTGTCCTCAATGTTTTTGCCCTCTCAGAGGGACTATACACTCTGCATAAATATTATTATACTCTGTTAGTAGACAACTTTGTTCTTTATCTGTTATGCTTCAGACAACACCTTTTGGTGAACAATAATTAGGAGGTACCTTGCTTTGTTATAGTATGTGTATAGCAAAACTGTGGATTGGATCTCTTCATATGTGAAGAATTCATAATTTACTTGGAGGAAAGAGAACCCTATCCTTAATGTGGGAAGTTTTTCTAAAACACTAGATGGAAATAAGGGAAATATTTTTGCCCCTGTGAAAAAAAGGTGCCAACCTTTCTTCAAAAAAACTTCAGAAAAGACAAAAATGTCCTGTCAATTCCCTGTTCTGACTTTCAGGTTGTGGGGAGGGGTTTAGGTGGATGATCCAGGGAATACTGAGGGGATAGCAGTATTGTATCAATTTAGATTTTGGGACAAGTTTAATGAAAGAGGTTTATGATCTCTTAGTCACTTTACTACTGATGACACTGATGCATGATAAAGAATTGGTCACTATACCAAAATTGTCATCATTCTTTATGTATTTGTAATATTACTGGTGCTGTTCCAAATCATCAGATGAATTTCAAAGATAAAGTATCAAATGGATAATGTAATTGAGATCTGAAACTTAGTCCTTCTGGATGGAACATAAGATTTCTAGCTTTTCTCTGCCTCACTGTTTTTTTTTCCTCTCTTTTTCTTTAAAGTTATTCTCCTGGGGTAGAATGCAGTGGAATTTTGTTTTCCTTTTCCCCATTCTTATTGCCTATGCCCAGAAAATTATGCATTAAAAATACTAAAATGATTTAAATGGTAAATAGTTCTTTAGAACAGAGATGTCAAATTTGCAGCATGTCTACAAAATTCCAGTTTGGCCAAATTGGATTAAAATGTAATTGGTAGAGGTGGCTAGGCTGTGCAGTGAATAGAGCACCAGCTCTGGATTCAGGAGGACCTGAGTTCAAATCTAACCTCAAACACTTAATAATTACCTAGCTGTGTGACCTCAGGCAAGTCACTTAACCCCATTGTCTTGCAAAAAAAAATGTAATTGCTAAATGTTTAACATAAATATTTAAATAAATATGTGCTATAACAGATAATATCAATATGTGATTTTCTACATCAATATTCTCCTAAAGTGATCCATTTTTATTTTAATTTGTCAGTAGTGATCCAAAATAACCTTGAAACCATGAGAGTGCTGTGGTATATAATTCCAAAAATATTTATCAGAAACCTTCTTACCCTCCCAACTCTCCCAAAAGATTAGTTTCCTCTAATAGGTAACAAAGATATTCCAGGAACTCACTGACCTCTGTCTCTCTTCATGGATATTTCCTACTCCCCAATGCCTGTAATATGCTCTTTCTTGACCTGCAACTCTTAGAATTATTGCTTTCCACAAAAGTGGTTAAGTAGCACCTATTATTTAAAATCTCTCCTTCTGAATTCCCAGTTGCTAGTGCCTTTCCCCATTAACTTTGCCTTGAATTCCATTGGAATATGATCTCTATGTATTTGTGTATAGATCATTTCTCCAGACAGAATGCAATTTCTTTAAGAAAAGACTTATTCCATTTTTGAATAGGCACCCTTCAACTCTAAGCACCACGCCTGGAATATAAGTGTTCATTTAATAAACATTTGTTAATTGGTTGCTTGAATAATAAAAGATCAATCAAAAGTACTTTCTAAGTACTTACATTCTAATGAGTCTTTCTTGCTAATAAATTATAAAACTTTGCCTTCTCTGAAGCAAGGGCTCCTAACAGAGATCCTAACTTGCTTTCTTGAGTCTTCAGAACCTTGGTTGTAATTCAGTTTTTGTTGGTCAACCAAACAAATCCTGAAGTATATTTCCTGTGAGGTCATAATTCTTGTGTTATGTGAGGTTACTCCACCTACTCCTTTCTTTCCTCAGCCCTCAACTTCCCTGCTACATAGATTATCTAGACCAGCACAATCCTGATAGCTTAAGAATTTGAACTACCAGGAAAACAAAATGAAATATGCTTGCATCTATATGAAATACTGTTCTTAGGACTTCATAGAATCCCTCCAGATCCAAATCTTTTCTTTTTGAAAAGAGCATTAACCACATGATGGAGTCTATTCAATTCCCGACAGTGGAAGAAAAGCACAATATTAGAATTGTATCATTTTCCTATTGTCTCTGAAATATTTGAAGTGGAAATGGCTTCTTTCAACACCAGAGACCTTGTGGGAAATAGTCTGAATGGTCGATAAACTGACAGGAACAGCAGGGGGTTTCATTATACCTTAGAATTTGACTGGCACAAGCAGCTCAGTCTAGCTTTTTCTACCCTCTGTCAAGTGTTTGGAATTGGATCTGTAAATGTTAATCAATATTTCTTGCCTATTAAATAAAGAAAGGTATTGTGGAAATCAAAGTACTAATGGCTGCTCTGGTTTGGGGTGGACTTTCTTATTTGACAAAAATCTGATAGCCAGCAAAAAAAAAGGATGTTGTTTTAATAAAACAATTCAGTTAATTTCAATTCATCACTAGTAGAAATAGATCAAAATATCCTACAATTATAATGAACACAAGAATATATTTTATTATTTTTCAAAACTTTTAAAAAGGAAGAATAAATATGGATCCTAGTATTGCAAACTACCATTATTTTATTTTTTTGATATTTAATATTTATTTATTCTCATTTTGTAACAAATAATGATTTTTATACATTCATAAAATATTCTTGTTTAAGAGTAAATAAAATACTCCCTCCCCAAAAATAATATAGACACGTTTGAGCGATAAAGTAAAGTGGAGAGAAAAAAATTAAAATTAAAAAAAATTATAGTAATAATTGTAGGTATGGCCAGGTGGTGCAATGGAGAGAGCACCAGCCCTGGAGCCAGGAACACCCAAACCCATATCCGGCCCCATACACCCAACAATCACCGAGCCATGTGACATGCAAGCCACCCAAACCCCACTGACCTGCAAAAACTAAAAAAACAGAAAAGAAAGAAAAGACCCAAAATAAAATAAAATAGTAATAATAGTAGGGGTGGCTGGGTGGCAGACAGAGCATTGGCCCTTGAGCCAGGAGTATCCAGTTCCAAATCCGGCCTCAGACACCCAATGATCACCCTGCTTTGTGGTCCCAAGCAGGCCACCCAGCCCTATTTGCCTTGCAACCCCCCCAAAAAAAATAATAATAATAAAAATGTGTTTCAATCTTTGTTCCAACACCAACAACCCTGTCATAGGTGGATCACATTCTTTATGATAAGTCCATCCCAAAAGGCATTTCCATATTTTTCCACCTTGCCATTGCCGATTGCAACTCCCTCTTTTTGTATTTCTCCACTACCATGTACTCAATTTTCTCTCTCCTTTCACTCTGACTCTGCTGTAGGGTAGCTGAGAGGCACAGCAGACAGATCCTTGGTCCTGGGGGCCATGAGGCCCCGAGCCCACATACCACCCCTTAGGCCTAGCATCCACCTGGCCCTATGGTCCCCAACAGGCCATCCAATCCCAGCCCCTTGCAAGAAATAAAAAAAGAAAATGTGTTATATCTGACCACTCTCCTCACATGGTCCATCCTCTCCTCCATCAATCACAACCCCCCTTCCCCCATCACTCCCTTCTTACTACAGATGCCTATACCCCATTGAGTATATATGCTGTTTCCTCTCCTAGCCACCTCTAATGAGAGCGAAGATTCCCTCATTCCCCCTTGCCTTCTCCCCTTCCATATCATTACAATAGCTCATTGTAATAAAGAAAAATATTATTATCTGAAATATCTTGGCCTATTACTCCTCTCCTTTTTCTTTCTCCCATTACATTTCCCTTTTACCTATTAACTCCATTTTTACACCATATTTTAATCTTCAAATTCAGCTTTCTCCTATGCTTCAACTATAAAAGTTCCTTCTACCTGATCTATTAACTGAGAAGGTTCCTAGGACTATTGTCAGTGTCATTTTTCTATGCAGGAATACATGCAGTTCATCATCATTAAGTCCCTCATATTTTCCCCTTCTCCTCCAGTCTCTATGCTTCACCTGAGTCATGTATCTGAAGATCAAACCTTCTGTTCAGCTCTAACCATTCCAAAAGGAACATTTGAAATTCCCCTGGTTCATTGAAAGTCCATCTTTTTTCCCTAGAAGAGGACATTCAGTTTTTCTGGGTAGTTGATTTTTGGTTGCATCCTAAGCTCTTTTGCCTTCAGGTATATTATATTCCAAGCCCTACAAGCTTGTAATATAGTTGCTGCTAAGTCCTGTGAGATCCTGATTGTAGCTCCATGATATTTGAATTGTGTCCTTCTGGCTGCTTGTAATATTTTCTCTTTGACTTGGGAGTTCTGGAACTTGGCTATAATATTCCTAGGGGTTGGTTTTTTGGGGATCTCTTTCTGAGGGGAATCATTGTATTCTCTCCATTTCTATTTTGCCCTCTGCTTCTAGGATATCAGGGCAATTTTCCTGTAGTAATTCTTTGAAAATGATGTCAAGGCTCTTTTCCTGATCATGAATTTCATGTATTCCAATAATTTTTAAATTATCTTTTCTAAATCTGTTTTCCATATCAGTTGTTTTTTTCAATGAGATGTTTCATATATTCTTCTAATTTTTCTTTTTTTTTGGTTTTGAAGTATTGAGTCCTTATATCTTGTAAATTCATCAATCTCCCTGAGTTCTATTCTTTGTCTGAAGGGTTTGTTTTCCTCAGAGAGTTTTCTTATCTCTTTTTCCATGTGGCCAATTTTGTTTTTTAAAGCATTCTTCTCCTCAATAACTTTTTGAACTGTTTTATCCATTTGATCTAAGCTGGTTTTTACCATGCTATTTTCTTCAGCATTTTTTCGGATTTCCTTGACTAAGCTGCTGACTTCATTTTCATGTTTTTCCTGCATCTCTCTCCTTTCTTTTCCCAGTTTTTCTTCTGACTCCCTCATTTTATTTTCAAAGTCTTTTATGAGCGCTGTCATAGCCTGAGCCCAATTTCTGTTTTTCTTGGAGTCTTTAGATGCAGGAGCTTGTGCTTCCTCATCTTCAAATTGAGTATTTTGATCGTTCTTGGGATCATAGATAATGTATTTCTCAAAGGTGTTCCTCTTTTTTCTCTGCTTGCTCATTTTCCCAGCCTAAGCCTGTTTTGGGGGTGCTTCCTGAACTTTTTGGACACTCCCACAAGGGTCTCAGTGTGTGAGGCTCTGTCCTCCCTCCTGGTCTTTGAATGACCATTCTATTGGGGGGGGAGGGCTAGACTGAGTAATCAGGATCTGAATGTGGTCAGAGACCCAGAGTCCTGTTCCAGGGGCAGAGGACAGAGCTCTGCAGTCTGTCTCTCTCTTCACTCCTCTGCCTAACTTCAATGGGCTCATGCCCTTGCGGGCTCCTGTTTACTGGCTCACCCTGCTTCTGTTTCCTGGATCTGGACAGGCTGGTTACTGTGTGCCCTGAGGGCTTGGCTCCAAGTGCTCACTCTGGCAGAGGTCCCCTGCTGTTCCCTCAATTTGTGCCTGGTGCTCCCCCGGACATAGCTCAGGAAACATGCCTGCTGCTGTGAGCTGCAGCTCCCGGTGCCCTGGGGATGCCTCCAGGAGGCTGATATTCTTTCGCTCTGGCGGGCCACCCCTCTGGTGGGCCGCCCCTCCAACCCTGGGGAGCACAGGCTCTTTTCTAGGTTACCTTGAGTAGGAGAACTGCCGCACTGGGTCCCTCCGTGGGTTCTGTATCTCGAAAATTTAGTTAGAGTCGTTAGTTTCAAAGATTTGAGAGAGTGCCTAAGACATGATCTGCTTTTGTTGCCATCTTTACTACACCCTGAAACTAGCATTATTTTAATGACAAAACATTAATTTTTTTTAAAAAATATTCTCAAAGAACTTCTAATCTTAGCAAAAATGTAATACATTTTCAACCTACCTTCCTCACTTAGCTAACAATAATATGTTTCTGACACTGTCCTAAACCCATGAAAACAAAATCTGGTTATCCTTTTGACCATTTATCAATTGGCAAATGACTTGCAACGTTATAAGTTTTATGCAATTCTCTATATATTTTAGAAATGAGACCTTTAGCCGAATGCTTAATTATGTTTATTTCTTTTTTGTCTTTTAGGTTTTTGCAAGGCAAACGGGGTTAAGTGGCTTGCCCAAGGCCACACAGCTAGGTAGAATGCTTAATTATGAAGATTGCTTCCCAGATCATAGTAACTTTAAATAGTCAAATACATTTTGATTGCTTATTCATTTTGCCAGTCTATTACTTGACTTTTAGATTTATATTAGAGTTTCATTCTGCTCATGAGGGGTAAGGGAAACACTGACCCAAGCTTTAGACTTTTTATTTCTCCTATTTTCAAAGCTCATTCTTAGGGACTGTCATTTTGTGTGCTTCCAAGTTGGAATGATCTAAGTGGAGGTGTGGGCTCCACTCTCCCTCCCTATTCTATTATCTTTATCCAAGAAAAGACTTTGTTCCTCTATTTCCACTAGTATTAGTGTTCCTCTTAGCCTTGGAACTTTTGCCAGGTCTTCTGCATTCTCAAATAATAGGTGCCTTGTAAAGTGTCCCTTGTAAATAAGATCTTCAACATTTCTTTGTCAATGAACTATGGCCAAGACCCATATAAACCTATAGCTACAAGCAGTAGTGCTCCTTTTTTGCCCTAGAACTGTGAACGGAATCTGCATTTGAACAACTGTGCAGGATCTTGAACTCACTGCCAGCAAGGAGTCCCCTGTAATCTCTTTCTGACCAGTCACCCAACTCACTTATCATCTTAGACCTGAGAGCACCTGAAGTTGCTGCTTCTGTTACAAGCACTTCCAATTCTCAGTAAATAAAAACTGTTCTCTCTTTTGATAACTATTATGATGTGCCAGACTTTTCATTTCAACCTCCTAAATTATCTTAGGTGGAAAAATTTTCTCATTCCAACCTTTTTTTTTGGCACTGCCATTCTAGAATTCTATTTGAGGAATTATTTTAAAATTCTTTGGAGGGGAATGTTTGGAGACTTCTGATGAGTTTTCACCTCTCTTTAAAGTATATCCATCATTCATCTCAATGAATGCAATTATTTTAAACTTGTTGATTACACTCACAAATTGGAAACAAAAGAGTTGAATTAATGATTGAAATGTGACTATGATGACCCCATCCATAAAACAAATCATATAAATCTAAGTTTAAATTACCACCATTATTCATAATTTATTCTTTAAATATTAATCTTTTGATGAAAAAGGGCAGAAAGATAAATTTTTAAAATTATTCCAGTGTATATGTACTAACCGATTTAGTTTGCATAATAAATGTAACAAACATTGATTATATCCCTAATATATGTACATTATTCTATATATATATATATATATATGTATATGTATATTCTATATATATGTAATATATGTACATTTATTCTACACAGAATATTTCTTTTAAAATTATTTTAAATCAATTCTAAGTTTATATTCTTGCTTTATTCCATAGTTGAGTTTCAATAATGAATTCAACTTTTCTGTTTCCATTTTGCAAATCTAATCAATAAATATAAAATTATTCCACTTATCAAAATGTATGATGGATACATTTTAAATTAATGTAAAATTATAGAATATGTACATATATTCACTCAAAAATATTCTCTCATATAACTCTACCTCTATTTTACAAAGGACCTAGAAATGTGTTCAGGACAAATGAAGGTTTTGCCTGGACCATTTTTGATCCTCCATTTCATTTTTACCAATAGTTTCATAATGGTATAATCATTTGCAATATTAAAATCCCCAAGAAGTTTGGCACTGACATCATCAGGAAAGACAGCATATGTTCATTTGGAAAATTCCCATTGACAAGGAAAATCATTGTTGTCCTCTTGGTTACATTTATAAAGGCCCAGAGAAAAGATTTCCTTTCATTTAACTTCTCTCTAAGTAAACTGTCATTTTTATGTCCCCTAGGCATGCTACAAGATAATTGAAAAATATATGATGAAGCTACCGAAATTAAACCAATATTTTAGATCGACAAAATTTAAAAATCATTATTAAGGACAGCAATAAAATAAGCAATTCTTTGAAATAAGGAAAGTTAAATTCCCTTATATTATTCTGAAAACTAAAGAGCCAATATTGAATTGATTTTTATAAGAGCCAGAGAAAATGCAGCCAGGATCAAAAATATGATTTGACTGTCGAGTCAATTGAACTGAGGACTATCCTTGGAGTAAGTAAGAACTGAATTAGAATGTTACATTTGACACAATCTAGAAACCATGGATAATTAATACTGTTTTAGGAAATATTCAAATTTTATTATGTAGACAAATTAGCTAATCTTCTTTGGTGAAAAGATGTCTTACTGCTAGTGTTTTCTCCACCAATGATATCACAGATATGATCCAAAAAGGAACAGGATTGAATATTGTATACAATTCAAACCACAAACATACATACACATACATATATATAAACATGCACATATGCCTCTAAAGTATGTAAAGAAACTGGGGTGGCAAGGCATGGAAAGGGCTACCCAGTGAGTTATAACTCAGATAAGGAAGGGTAACAGCAACATTGTGGCAAGCATTGATTGATATCAAGGGAAACAATTCTGGGATTTTGTTATGGCTAAGATTCATCCAACCCATAACTGCTAAAGATTGTTGTTATGCCAAGTTTAGGAAGCAGTTTGCTTTCTGGGCCTTACTTAGCTCTGGAAAACAGTATGTCTCCTAATATTTTGACTAGGACAGGAGTGGTACTGAAAGATACTAATCCAAGAACTGAACTCACTGATTATGTAAGGAGAATGTTCTTGAAGTAGGCAATCTTCACCATATTGTCATGGTGATGAAGATGGAGGGAAAAATTATAAGTGGCAGTGGGGAACATTGCCCATGGTAAAATCAGCAAGTCTGGGGCATGAATAAAAGTAGAGTTACACCTGTAAAAGGCAACCAAGAAAATTATGTAATCAAGAGAAAATAATTTTTCAGTAAGTGCAGAAGGGGGAAGAAAGGAGAAAGGAAAAGTTTAATACATAAGCTAAATTGTTACCTATGGCATAGACATTCCAGAGAACACAATGGAAGAAGTGGATAACTTTAGAATATGACATTCATGGAGTTGAATAGAGTGGAATGAGAATAAGGGAGAGTCAGGAAGGAATTAAGAATAAGGTTTTATCAATGGTAGCCAAGAGTTAAGAGTTAATGAGAGAAAATGGTGGGTAAGCATTATTTTTATCTTTAAGGAATGAGTTTGAATCAGTGGAGGTCTATTTAGGGACAGAATTTTCCTAGGGCATTAGCCAATGTAAAGTTAGTAAGGTAATAGGATGAGATTGAAAGGGTTATTTATTTCTTTATCCTAGTTAGGGTATGATCACTATTAGGAAATTCAATTAGCTTAACAGAGTGCCTTGAACATGAAAGATAATATTAAGCTTTTATGAGTAAGACCCAGTGCAGTAATAGAGAAGGAAGAAATGCCTTTTCTGTTCTGTAGAGGAGGGGGAACATGGGCCACAATGGGGAAGCTGTTTGTGATACTATCTATGAGATACTGGGCATTCTATTTAATATATATGAGTCTGAATTTCCTCAATTGTAAGATGATAAATTGGATGCAAAAATTCTGAGAACTTCTCCTTTTTTGAATCTATGTTCTCCATCAGGGAATTGTCTTGAGAAGGAGTTAGAATAGTGATGGAATTCAAATAAATTAGCAACCAGTTCTCTGCCCTAAACACCATTTTAAATATACAAGAAGACATACTAAAATGAAGTTTAAAACTTCATGCATTTAGCACTCAATTAAGAATAATAAAAGAGTTGCACTGAAGTAGATTATGTTATATTACTCACAGTAAACAAATATATCCTTATGAAACAAAAGTAGTCATGTGACCACAAAAGTCAATGTTGGAACTTTTGCAGAACCAAAACTCATTCTATTTTAACTCTTCCCCCGCCTTTTACTTCTTGGTATCCAAAATGAGCGATAAGATAACCCTTGAAATCTATATTTCCATTGGTTCATTTTGTCTCAGCTTCCTTTTAGTTTCACAGTTCAGGGAACACCAATGCACTGATGATATCTCAGGAGAATTTTGGGTGCAAAACAAAAGCAGAAAGAAATAGCAGCTTGTTACTCTTGGTTGTTTGGCACTTTTTCTCTTTACATTATGTATTTATTTACTGAGGTAACAAAAATGTGGGAATTAAAATGAAGTATACCACCAATGGTATAAGGATTTTTAAGAAAAGGATATTACATAAATAGTTCCATCAATTTTTTCACCTGTGGATGGAATGTACATTACTATAGGGACTTAGAAATTACTGTTGTACAGATAAATATGAAAAAATTGTAAGGAAAGTAAATTTGTGATTTCCACATTGGGAGGTTGCCCAGGTGTCCACCTAGGAGAAAGCCCTGAATACAAGTGCCATTTTAACAAACTGGTTGTCAAACTCAACATAAAACTACATGTCAATTTTCCAGTACTGGTGCAAACTATGTGAATCCCAAAATTGAGATAGACCAAAATTAGAAAGCAAAGTGTTGCATATAAGATGATCCCATCAATTTTATTTAATAAGTGGTAGACTAGTAAAAGGAGAAAGGTGGTGATGGGATAGTATGTTAGACCTGAAGTCAGTCCATTCTGGAGTTGAAACCTGACCTCAGATATTTACTAAGTGTGTGTGAAAATAGGCAAGTGACATAACCTGTTTGCCTCAGTTCCTCTTCTGTAAAATAAGCTGGAGATGGAAATTAGAAAGCATTCCAGCATCTTTGCTAAGAAAACACCAAATGGGTCACAGTCAAGCATTCCTGAAAAGCACTGAAGTGTTCTAAAAGTTGATTGTTACAATTTCATATTATCTCCAATTTTTAAATGATAAATTATGAAGTTCCTGTAATCAAATGCTCATCCAGAATTTTGCCCATGTACACTTAACATAATAGGGCCATATAATTCTAAGTTTACATTAAGTACATTCAGGTAGTTTTTTTTTTAAATGACAACCATGAACTTAAAAATATTTCATCTCTATTTTAATGTAATTGATTTTCCTGCTAATCTTATATAATTAATTTTATGAATTTAAAAAGAAATTTTCTGAAACTTTGCAAGAATCCAAAAGATGCCTATGATAGACCACAAAGATTAAGAAAGTCTGATTTAGAGGGCCATTAGAGGACACTGAATCCAACTTCCTTGTTTTACATAAACAGAAAATAAAGACACAGGGAAGTTAAATGGACTACTCAGCATCACACAGCAAGTAAGTGCCTACCTAAGAATTCAAAGTCACATTTTCCTGATACAAATCCAACTCTATAGTCATTATAATATTTAGACATCAATTAATAGTTTTGATCTGATAAAGAAATCAAATGATTGTTTAGATTGACTTGGCAAATTCTTTTACACTCACACACACATACACACACAGACACACACAAACAAGTAAACATACATGGATACATATTTTATTTTGGCATATTTGACAGATTTGTACTCAATAAAATTATCAAAGAAAATTCATTAGTAAATGGTCAAAGGATAAAAATAGTTTCAAATAAAGAAATCAAAACAATATATAATCGTGTGAAAAATTTTCCAAATCATTATGGATTAGAAAATTAAAACAAAAATGAGGCATCACCTGACACCTATTATATTGGGAAAGATGAGAAAAAAGAGCAAATGATCATTGTTGTAGAGGTAGAGGGAGGATTGTAACATTGATGCATTGCTTGTGGAGTTATGAATGGATTCAACCATTCTGGAGAACAATGTGGAATTATGCCCAAAGAACAATAAAACTGTTCATTCCCTTTGACCTGGAAATTTCAATTCTAGATATATATATATATATATATATATATATATATATATATCCAGAAGAAATTATAAAAAATGGGAAAAGTCCTACATGTTCCAAAATATTAATAGCAGCTCATTTCATGGTGGCAAAGAATTGGAAATTGGGATGTCCATCAATTGGGGAATGCTTAAACAAGTTATGGTACATGAATACTATGGAATATCATTGTACTATAAGAAACCATAAATAGTCAGATTCTAGAGACACATGGAATGACTTACAGGAACTGATGCTGAGCGAAGGGAGCAGAACCAAGAGAGCAATGTACATATTAACAGCAGCATTGTGAAATGATCAACCTTAATGGAAGCACTTCCTCTTAGCAGCTCAGAGAGCTTTGACAACTGTATTAGACTGCCATGGACAATGCCATCACCATCCAAAGGAAGAAAAACAAAACAAAACAAAAAATAAAACAACCCTTTGGAATCTGATGAACACTTTATAAAAATTACCTTTTATATATCTATTTCCCTTAATATTAATTTTTCATTTGGGCGGCTAGGTGGTGCAGTGGATAGAGCGCTAGTCTTGGAGTCACGAGTACCTGAGTTCAAATCTGGCCTCAGACACTTAATAATTACCTAGCTGTGTGGCCTTGGGCAAGCCACTTAACCCCATTGCCTTGAAAAACCTAAAAAAATCTCAATTCTTCATTACAAAAATGAATAATATGTAAACATCTTTAGCCAAAATATATATGTAGAATACTAATCTGACTTTTTGCCACTGAGAGGAGTGGGGTGAGAAGGGAGGGTCAAAGGAAATTTTCTCACTTAAAATATACATGTGCATATAGATGAAAATAAATAAATAAATTTTTAAAAAGAAAATATATTAGTAAACTGTAGATAATTTTTGGCAGCAGGCATCTGATTATTGTTAAAAAGTTAATTTTAATTTGTTCAAACGCATTTGTCATTTCAAAGCCAATGTCCTGTGTGCAGGCTGAATAGAATTAAACACCCCATCTTTGTCCAAGAAAACAAAAATCCAAATAATTTAAATGCCATTTCACCTAGATTATTCACAGAATGAAGGAGGCAGGAATAGAATATTAAAGTATATTGTTGGAATTGCTTAAATATTGTAAGAGTTATCATTTCTATGTAGGAAGACTTTTTCTTAACTTCAAAAAGCTGACAGTGGAACTCTGAAAATGGCACTGTCAAACTTATCATTCCTAAATTACAATAACACCTTCTTTTGAAGTTTTCTTTTTAACATGAAAAAACACAATTTATTATAAAAGTTCTCTATGCATCCTGAAAGGATTCAAAGGCCCCAAAGGCTTCTCTTCAGAGATCTGAATACAGGTAAAACTTTATATTCACCTGGTGAACAACTTCATTTTACTTTGCTGAGAGGTCAAAAAAAATTAGGGGCTTCATCAAATCACAAGGGGGAAAAAGTTGGCTTGAAGAGACCCCCCCATTGCCATAAAAGGAGTTTTATGTTACCTGAACCAGCCCTTTCAAGGCTTTAAGAAAATCCCTTCAAAATCTCCAATCACAAGGTACTAAGCCTACATTGCATATAGTTATGTATTACGCTTGGCCTGAATTCAACCATGTTTGGAATGCATTATTTATTTTATGTATTTCTGATAAACCTAGCTGCTATTTCTTATACTTCTATGATTCTTAACCTATTTCTTTTCTTTCAAGCCTCTGACAGAGAGTAAAGAGAGGAAAAATCTACTTTGTTTACTAATGTTATAGCCTTCCTCTAAAGTCTATGGGAACAAGAGGTTGAAAGTCTTTCCTGAAATGAAGTTTGAATACTTCATATGATTTAAAATTTCATTTTTCCTTATTCTCTAATTTCGTTTAGTACCACTATCAATCAAGGGCAAATTTGACCAAAAAATTTTAACCCAATTTTTTTCTAAAGCAATGCTACTCAGAATAAAAAAAAAAATGTATATAATTCCAATAGTAATGAAAGGTTACAGAAATGAAAAATACTGAAAAAAATCATAACTGAATAAGTAAAACAGAGAACAACACCATGAAAAAATACACTTCACTTTTCTGGAAAAAAATCAGGGAATCAGATGCTTAAAGTGTTGCATGTTTTGTCAGTTATGGTCATTGTGGATTAATTCTTTTTTCTTTATAGGACAGTTCAATTTTTGATATGTTTAATATTTAGAAGTTATGATAGGTATTGTACCTGTGATTTCAGAGTCCTTGGATAAGGAAATTCTTTTTTTTTTTTTAAGAAAAATGCTTCCTACATACTAATGATAACTCTTTAAATATTTAAGCAATTACAAATGCTGATTAGCTCCTTCTAAAGAATTTATAATCTTAGAGAGATGCCTAGAATCAAGAAAGTTTAAATGATTTATTCAGGAAGCAAATATATATCAGAGGTAATAAAAATCAATTCTTCCTGACTTTATAGTCATTCTCAAATCATTCTATTCTTTCTAGAAATTATTGTCAATTAAAATGAAATATGAGTAATCACTGGGGAGTGGATATAAAGATGACCTCAGAATCTGGAATATTTAGGTTTATCAATCTCTGACATATATGCCCTCCTTGAGCTTAAGCAAATTATGAAACTGCTGAAAATACCAAGCAACTAAGACTTGGTAGTTGCCTATCCATACTTGTATATATAGTTTCTTCACCAGTAGTTATCCATGTCAATAAAGTCACTGGTCCAAAAATCAAAACAAATCATAAAAAACATGTACATACCTTATTTAAAAAATTAAAGAAAACTGTGGTACTATGTGATAGATACATCAAAAAGTCATGTATCCTTCTTGACACCAATTCTTTTATTTCTTAGTTCAACTTACTAAATGATCTTTCCCTCAGAGAACATCACAAACAAAAATACCAATTCTTTCATTTATAATTACTCTCAATTATTCTACTTCTGATTCCTTTATCATAACTGAATATTTTCCTTTTGAGTCATGTTTTCAGGTGCTCTAACAAATCATGATATATATTTTTTAAATTTTCTCTAGGATAATGACAATGAATATTGAATTATATGTAATAAACTTTCTTCTTTATCTCTTAAATATACTCCTATTTGAACTTCTCCCCTGGTCTGATTGCCTATGTAATTTTTATTCATTGAATAGGTATGTTTGATTTTATAAATTTTCCATATTTCAAGTCAAAGACCATAATTTACACATCTTTCTCTCACCATCTCCAAATCTTTTCTTTATTCTATGTGGTAGCAACATTATATGACTTGCAATTCTGTGAGCTTTAAATAATCTAAAATTGCTAAAATCTTAATACACTCCTAGCAGCTCCACTTATTAATCATGGTATTTAAGCGTATCTACAATCACTCTACTCAATCAATTTAATTTGATTAAATTTTAAAGTCATATATACTATATACTTACTAGATACTGGTGATTGTACTAAGCACTGGGAATACAGATCGTATTTGGTTAGGAACATACAAGTTACATGCAAGTCAAGATTGTAAAGAAAACATGCTTCATTCTGCAGTTTAGTTAAGGTATGTCAAAGGCATATTCTTCATGATACAAACAATTAAAGGGACAAGAAATTGCAGTGGGAGACATAAACCTTCAGAGTTTCCCCTGATAGTCTTGTGAACTCTCCCTTAAGCAAATCTCAATTACTATTTATAGATACAGTGAAACTAAATATGAACAGATATAGTAAAAAAAGATAAAAAATGCAGTTTTTTACTGACAGATTTGTAATATTCATCCCAAAAGGAGCAATGGTAACATTCACATGTGATATTTTTACAGAAGTCCAGGAAAGAATCAGTGAAGAACTTTTCTATTGGTGAAGTCTGCATAAGTAGAGAAGACATAATTAAAACAATTTTTTGTAATATAGAATCAAAAGGTCTTATTAAGTTTTCTTATAATTGAGTAGTTAAAAAATGAGGGAAAAACTAATAATAACTCTGAGGGTATGAACTTAGGTGATTGAGAGAATAATGACCCCCATAAGATATACAGTTATTTGAAGGAAGTAACTACTCATACTGACTAGAGTAGAATAATGAAATCTTAGGTGTATTGATTCAACTTTTGTGTTGAAGGTAGAGGTAGGCTCTGGAACCTGGCTAATCCTTGCCAACATATTTCCTAGGTAACAATCCCTCCTTTGGTCCGGCGTTACCTATACAGAGGTTTCTTTTCAACCCAGTCCCACCTGTTGCCTCAGAGTTTCCAGGTTTGAATTTTGTCTTTTGAGCTGGGATTGGAACCCATATTTCTGTCCTGCTGCCTTTTGGTTTGCTGAACATTCACCTAAACTTTGCTGTGGCTAAGAGCCTTCACTCACTTTCGCACTCTTCTGCCTATGTTGTGCTATACTTCCTTTTTTATGGAAAAGAGATAGACATTTACTGAAATTACTTCATTATATCTTGAGTCAAGAATTTGTTTCACTTTTTTTGGTGGAATGTGTGAAGAGGCTTCATTTAAAGTGGTTTAGGGGAAAACTCCAGTAGCTACCTAGCTTCAGGCCCCCATCATGGCATCCAGGCTAGTAGCATAGTAGGTTGGGGTGAGACCTCCAGCCCCAGAGAAAAAGACATATTAAGAGGCCTTTAATCTTGATTCAATGGGCCATGCAAAGAACTGACCACCCAGTGTGGAAAGCCAACAACCAAACCCCTGACCCCTAGGAAGTTTGGGACTGTGCTCCCTATGCTCCAGCAGCAGAGTTAAACTTTTAAAAATGAACAATAAATGAAGACTATTTGTTTTTCAATTGATTTTTAAATATTTTTACAAATACATATTATGAAACTTTTTCAATATTCATTCATGTGACTTTGTATATTTTTAACTTACAAAATTTCCTTCCACCTTTCCTTCCTACCCTGCTCCCCACAGAGTTGATCAGTCAGGTACATATTGTACATATACATTTGTGTTAAACATATTTTCATTTTCAGTATGAAGAAATAAGATTAAGGGAAAGAAATACATAAGAGATAATTTTTTGAAAAGTGAATGCAGTGTTCATCAGATTCTGAAGAATATTTTGTTTTGTTTTGTTTAGTTTTGTTTTGTTTAGTTTTGTTTTCTTCTGAATGGGGAATAGCATTGTACATGTCTAATAGGGTTGTCCTAGCTCTCTGAGCTCCTAAGAGTATCCATCAAGGTTGATCATCTCATGTTATTGTTAATGTGTACATTGTTCTCTTGGTTAACAAAAAGAGCCCCAACAATAGAAAGCTACTGTGGTGAGAAAGAAGATAAAACCCCAAATTCAGAAAAAAAATGGCTAAATGTCTACCTGTGAAATCTCAAAGTAATTAATTTGTCTTAAGTTCAAAAAGTCCTTTTAGCAAAGAGCAAAAATATTTTAAATATCAAGTAAAGGAGGTAGAAGAAAAATTGGGTGAAATCAGGTTTTTGCTGTTGAATTAAGAAAAGAAGAACCAACAACTCTCAACAGAAAAAGAATAAAATTAAAATAAAAAATTGGCAAAGTAGGAAAAAAATTCCTTAGAGGAAGCATCTCCTTTAATAGTAAAATTGGCCAAGTGGAAAATGATGCCTTAAAAATTAAAATTGGATATACTTTCAGCCAAAATGGTGAACAGAAATCAGGCACGGTTTTAAGCACTCCTGCCTTTTCCTTAGAACTTACATGAATCAAGCCTCTTAACAGATCAACAAAACCCACAAAAACAAAACAAAACAAAAAACGGAGAACATTCCTCCAAGTTTTGCATTGAGGGTGGGGTAAGGGGAATCATGTTTGGGCCCACCAGAGAGAATAGAAACCCTGGATGCAGGGGTGGCAGAGTGAGGCAGGGGACTAACTTGAGAACTGCATATATGGAAGCAGAAGTCTTTTACAATGGAAGCAGAAACCTTTGCCATGTTACTAGTGGGTACATTGTGAGAACTCCATTGGTAAAATACCTCATTGGTAAAACAACTGACCTGGAAAATAGATCCAGGAAAGACAATTTAAGAACCATGAAATTAACTGAATCCTTGATCAAAAGAAGAGCCTGCACACCATGCTTCAGAATATAGTTAAGGAGAACTGCCCTGGAACCAGAGGGTAAAATAATCATTGAAAGAATACAGTGATCTCCTTCTGAAAGGGATCTCATAATGAAAACACCAAGGAATATTGCAGACAAACTCCAGAATTATCAGATCTTGGAGAAAATCCTGCAAGCAGCCAGAAAAAAATAATTCAAATACCACAGTCAGGATTACAGAACACCAGACTGTATCAACATTAAGGAATCAAAGGGCATGGAATATGTTATTCAGTAGAGCAGTGGAGCTTGGATTGTATCCAAGAATCCAATATCCAGCAAAATGGAGTCTTGTCTTTCAGGGAAAAAATGGATATTTAATGAAAGAGATGCCTCTCAAACTTTTTTTTTCATTTTTAGGTTTTTGCAAGGCCATGGTGTTAAGTGGCTTGACCAAGGCCACACAGCTAGGTAATTATTAAGTATCTGAGGTCCGATTTGAACTCAGGTCCTCCTGACTCCAGGGCCAATGCTCTATTCACTGCACCACCTAGCTTCCCCTCAAACTTTCCCGATGAAAAAACCTGATCTAGAAAGAAATTTTGATCTTCAAACTGGGAACTCAAGAGATACATGAAAAGATATACAGATAACTCTTATCTATTAAAATCAAAATGATTACATCCACACTTGGGAGGAAAATTCTCATAAGTCTTGAGAACTGCAACTCTATATGAGGGAATAAAGTTGGCTTGAAGGACAGGACATTCCTATTATGTCCATAATTTTGATAGAATGATTTTTAAAAAAAGACAAAGGGGTAGAGCACTACAAAGAGACAGGTGGAAAGAGAAGGTTGAATGGGGTAAATGCTATCGTATGAAGATCTTCACAGGACATATTACAATAGAGGGAAAGAAAGGAGGAGGTGAGAACCATTGAATCTTACTCTCCACAAATTTGGCTCAAAGAGGGATTAGCATACAAAACTTAATTGAGTTTAGAAATTTATCTTACCTTTCAGGTATTAAGAGGGGTGTGGAAGGGTAGTGAAGAAGGAAATGATAGAAAGGAGGGAAGGAAGTAGGGAAATGAGAAGGGGAAAGAAAATGGAGGGTGGTAAATAGAAGAGGGGAAATACATTGGGGAAGGTAGTATTCAGAAGCAAAACACTGAGGAGAAAGGATAAGGTGAAAGAAGGGGAAATATAGAAGAGGGAGAAAGCACAGAGAAATTAAAGAATTAGTATTTATATCTGTGAATGTGAATGGGATGAACTCTCCTATAAAACAGAAGTGGGTAGCAGAGTGTCTTAAAACAAGATCTTACAATATTCTGTTTACAAGAAATATATTTGAAGCATACAAATAGATTTAAGACAAAAGATGAGAGCAAATTATTTTATGTTTCAGCTGAAGTGAAAACATTGAAAACAGTGAAAAAAAAATTTTCAATTGTTTTGTCTGAGATAAGGATTATTATCTCAGACAAAACAGTTGAAAAAATAGATCTCATTACAATTTATAAAGTAGGAAGGAATCTCTTCCCTCCTAAAAAATATCATAGACAATGAAGTATTTTCAATACTAAATATGTATGCACAAAGCAGTATAGCATTCAAATTATTAGAGGAGAAGCTAAATGAGTTACAGGAAGACATAGGCAGTCAAACTGTGGAGGACAAATGTATTCATTAGTGAATTTGGTCTATAATTTTCTTACTTTGTTTTGATCCTTCCTATCTGATATTCCATTGGTGTCATAGGAGGACCTCAACATCCCAGTCTCAGAATTAGAGAAATCTAACTTTAAAATAAAAAAGAAGGTTACTGGTATGGAATTGTACTAGTAAGGAGCTTAGTAGATGCTAGAAAACTTAGATATTTAGACCTCTGGAGAAAATTGAATGAGGCTGGAAATGTATATACCTATTTTCCTTTGTTATATGGCACCAAAACAAAAACAGACCATGTATTATGACATAAATACCTCATAATTAAAAGTGGAAAGGCAGAAATTTTGACTGCAACCTTTTTAGATGGTATTGCAATAAAAACCATATGCAAAACACAGCCAGGGAGAAATAGAAATAAAGCTAATTGGAATCTAAATAATTTAATTTTAAGGAATGAGTGTAACAAACAACAAATCATAGAAAGAATTAATGATTTCAAGACATTCAAAATAATGAGACAGAATACCAAAACTCATGGGATAGAAGCAAAGCAGTTATTAGGGGATATATTATATCTCTAAATCTTTAAATGAATAAAAAAGAGAAAACAGAGATCAATGAACTAAGCATGCAACTAAAAAGTTAAATAAGGAATTTAAAATCCCCAATTAAAGATGAAATTAAAATTTCTGAAAATTCAATATAAAAATTTTTAAAAAGCAAGAAAATTATTGAAGTAATACATAAACCAGGAGTTGGTTTTATGAAAAAAAACATAAAATAGATAATCTTTGGTTAATTTAATTTAAAAAAGAAAGCTAAAACAAAATTACTAGTATCAAAAATGAAAAAGGTGAAATCACCAAAAAATGAGGAGGAAACTAATGTAATAATTCAGAAAATTTTGCCCAATCGTATGCCAAAAATTTGATGATTTCAATGAAATGGATAAATATTTACAAAAATATAAAATGCTGAGGTTAAAAGAAAAGAAAATTAAATATTTAAATAATCTTATGGATTCACAAGTGAATTGTACCAGGCATTCAACCAGTTGTTGCTGGTTCCAATTCTATTTAAATTATTTGATAAAAAAGATGAAGAAGAAAGTCTGCCATATTTTTCCTATGATACCAACAGAATATCAAATGGGAAGGATCAAAACAAAGAAAGAAAATTATAGACCAAATTCACTAATGAATATGATTGTAAAAATTTTTAAATAAAATATTAAAAAAGCAATCAAAGAAAGTTATCACTAGATAATACACTATAGTCAAGCAGCATTTATACCAGGGATGTTAGGGTTTCTTCAAGTTTTGAAAAACTATCAGCAAAACTGACCATATAAATAACCTAACAGAAATTATATGATTATCAAAATAGATGGTATAAAAAGCTTTTGAAAAAATACTGCAACCATTCCTATTAAAAACACTAGAGAGTATGGGAATAAATAGAATGTTCCCTAGAATGACAAGCAGTATCAATATCAAACCATCAGCAATCATTATATGTAATGGGGATAAGCTAGAAGCATTCCCAGGAAGTTCAGAAATGAAACAAGGAAGACTGTTAATGCCACTATTATTCAATATTGCATTAGAGATGTTAACTTTAGCAATAATAGAAGAAAAAGAAATTGAAGAAATCAGAATTGGTAATGAAGAAACAAGATTCTCACTTTTTACAGATGATATGATGATATACCTAGAAAACCCTAGAAAATCATCTAAAAAGCTTCTCAAAACAATTAACAAAGTTGCAGATTATAAAATAAACCCACATAAATCCTCAGCATTTCAATGAATTACTAACTTAAGACAACAGAAAATATTGGTGATTCTACCTCCCAAGGCAGACTCAGAAATTTTATGAAAACAACTATAAGACATTTTTTACAGAAATAAAAAATTCAGATTTAAATAACTGGTCAAATGTCAATTATTCATTGATAGGCCAAGCAATTAAAAGAACAATGACAGTTCTACATACATTAATTACTTACTAAGTGCTGAACCAATTAGCCTTTCAAAACATTACTTCAATGAGCTAAAAAAAGTAACTAAAGTCATATGGAGGGAAAAAAGGCCAAGAATATTGAGGGAATTAATGAACAAAAAACATACAAAGGAAGGAAACCTAGACATAAAAGATCTAAATTATATTATAAAGCATCAGTCATCAAAACTGCTTGGTATTGGCTAAGAAATAGAGTGGTGGATCAGTGCAATTTAGTGGATTTAGGTGCAAAAGAGACAGCAGAAAATGCTTAATCTACTGTTTGATAAAGCCAAGCGTTGCGGTTCTAGGACAATAACACAATCTTTTTTAAAAATTGCTGGGATAGCTGGAAGAGAGGATGGTAGAAACTAGGATTATACCAGCATCTCACAACCTATACTAAGCTAAGTTCAAAATGCATGGAAGTTTTAGGCATAAAAGGTAAAATTCTAAATCAAATAGCAGAACAAGGAATACTTTAACTGTCAGATCTATGGAAAAGTGATCAGTTTATGAAAACAGAAGAAATAGAGAAGACCATAAAAAAACAAACTGGATAATTTTTATTACATTAAATTAAAAGGATTTTGCATGAATAAAACCATGGCCATGAAATTAAAAGAAATCAAACAAGTTAGGAAATTTTTGACAACTTGTATTTCTTTTTTTTTAAGAAAGATTTTATTTATTTTAAGTTTTAAATTTTTCCCCCTGTTCTTGATTCTTTGACAACCCCACCCCTCACAGAAGGCAGTCTTTTAGTCTTCACATTGTTTCCATGGTATACATTGATCTAAGTGGAATGTGAAGAGAGAAATAATATATTTAAGGAAGCAAAATAAAGTATAAGAAATAGCAAAATTACACAGAGATAACCTTGTTTTCCTGAAATTGAAGGCAATAGTCTTTGATCTTTGATAAAACTCCACATTTCTTTCTCTGGATACAGATGGTATTCTCCACTACAGAGTCCAAAATTGTCCCTGATTGTTGCACTGATGGAATGAGCAATTCCATCAAAGATGATCTTAACCTCCATGCTGCTGTCAGGGTGTACAATGCTTTTCTATCTCTCTCAGCATCAGTTCATGCAAATCCTTCCAGGATTCTCTGAATTCCCATCCCTCCTGGTTTCTAATTGAACAATAGTATTCCACGACATACATATACCACAGTTTTTTAAGCCATTCCCCAATTTAAGGATATTCATTAATTTCCAATTCTTTGCCACGACAAACAGGCCTGCTATGAATATTTTTGTACAAGTGATGTTTTTACCCTTTTTCATAATCTCTTCAGGGTATAGACAAAAGTAGTGGTATTATTGGATGAACGGATATATGCATTCCAGTTGCCCTTTGGGCATATTTCCACCAACAAAGTATTAGTGTCCCAGATTTCCCACATCACATCCAACTTTGATCATTTGCCTTTCTGGCCATATTGGCCAGTCTGATATGTGTGAGGTGGTACTGCAGAGATGCTTTAATTTGCATTTCTCTAATAATTAATGATTTAGAACAATTTTCATATGACTATGGATCATTTTGATTTCCTCATCTATAGATTGCCTTTGCATATCCTTTGACAATTTGTAAATTGGGGAATGGCTTTCCTTTTTGAAAATGTGACTCATTTCTCTATATTTCTTAGAAATGAGTACTTTATCAGAAATAGTAGTTGTTAAAATTGTTTCACAATTTACTACATTGCCTTTGATCTTGGTTAGAGTGGTTTTGTTGGTGCAAAAGCTTTTAATTTTATTTAATCATAATTGTTGACTTTATTTTTAATGATATTCTTTCTTGGTCATAAACTGCTTCCCTTTCCACAGATCTGACAAGAAAAATATTATTTGATCTCCTAGTTTACTTAAATTATTATATTTTATGTTTAAATCCTATATCCAGGTGTGAGGTGTTAGTGTAATCCAATTTGCTTCCATACTAACTTCCAATTTTCCCAATAGTTTTTATTGTAGAGAGAGTTTTTATCCCAATAGCTGGACTCTGGGTTTATCAAAAAGCAGATTTCTATAAGCATTTCCTGCTATTGCACATAGACTATTCCACTGATCTACCACTCTATTTCTTAGTGAATACCTTACAGTTTTGATGACTGATGCTTTAGAATGTAATTTTAGATCTGGTAGGGCTAAGCCTTCTTTTGTACTTTTTTTTCTTTCTTTTTTTTCTTTTTTTTTAATTCTCATTTCGTACAAATGTGTTTTTTACATTAATAAAATATACGTGTTTACAGGTAAACAAAATACCCCTCCCCCCCATGAATATAGATAGACTTGCTTGGGCAAAAAAGTAAAGGGGAGATAAAAAAATTAAAATTAAAAATAATTATAGTAATAATTGTAGGTATGGCCAGGTGGTGCAATGGACGAAGCACCAGCCCTGGAGCCACGAGCACCCCAGTCCATATGCAGCCTAGTAAACCCAGCCATGTGACATGCAAGCCACCCAATCCCCACTGCCCTGCAAAAACCAAAAAGAAGAAAGAAAAAAAAAGACCTAAAATAAAATAAAATAGTAATAATAGTAGGGGTGGCTGAGTGGCAGACAGAGCACTGGCCCTTGAGCCAGGAGCACCTAGGTCTGAATCCGGCCTCAGACACCCAAAGATCATTCTGCTATGTGGCTCCAGGCAGGCCACCCAGCCCCACTTGCCCTGCACCCTCCCCCAAATAATAATAACAAAAAATGTGCTTCAGTCTTTGTTCCGACACCATCAACTCTGTCGTGAGTGGATCACATTCTTTATGATAAGTCCATCACAAAAGTTACTTCCATATTTTTCCAATATTGCCATTGCTGATCACAACTCCCTCCTTTCTTATTTCTCTACTACCGTGTACTATATTTTCTCTTTCCTTTCACTCTGACTCTGCTGTAGGGTGGCTGAGTGGAGCAACAGACGGATCCCTGGTCCTGGGGCCAAGAAGCCCTGAGCCCCAATACCACCCCTTAGGTCCAGAATCCACCTGGCCCTATGGTCCTGGGCAGGCCATCCAATCCCAGCCCCTTGCAAGAAGTAAAAAAGAAAATGTGTTATATCTGAACACTGTCCCTTCTATGGTCCATCTTGTCCTCCTTTATTCACATTCCCATCCCTTCCCCCTGCTCCCCCCTCCTTCTTACTCCAGAAGTCTATACCCCATTGAGTATATTTGCTGTTTCCTCTCCTAGCCATCTCAGATGAGAGCAAAGGTTCCCTCATTCGCCCCGATCCATATCATTGCAATAGCTCATTGTAATAAAAAAAAAAATCTTATTATTTGAAATATCTTGGACTATTGCCCCTCTCCTTTTTCGTTCTCCCTTTCCTTTTACCTTTTTTTCCTATTGATTCCATTTTTACACCATATTTTATCTTCAAATTCAGCTTTCTCCTGTGCTTCAACTATAAAAGCTCCCTCTACCTGCTCTATTAACTGAGATGGTTCATATGAATATTATCAGTATCATTTTTCTATACATGCAGTTCATCCTCATTAAGTCCCTCATATTTCCCCCCTCTCCTCCAATCTCCATGCTTTACCTGAGTCCTGTATCTGAAGATCAAACCTTCTGTTCAGCTCTGGCCATTCCAAAAGGAACCTTTGAAATTCCCCTGGTTCATTGAAAGTCCATCTTTTTTCCTGGAAGAGGACATTCAGCCTTGCTGGGTACTTCATTCTTGGCTGCATTCTAAGCTCTTTTGCCTTCTGGTATATTGTATTCCAAGCCCTACGAGCTTCCAATGTAGTTGCTGCTAAGTCCTGTGTGATCGTGACTGCAGCTCCATGATATTTGAACTGTGTCCTTCTGGCTGCTTGTAATATTTTCTCTTTGACTTGGGAGTTCTGGAACTTGGCTATAATATTCCGAGGGGTTGGTTTTTTGGGATCTCTTTCTTGGGGGGGGGGGGGGGGGGATCGGTGGATTCTCTCCATTTCTATTTTGCCCTCTGCTTCTAGAATATCAGGGCAATTTTCCTGTAGTAATTCTTTGAAAATGATGTCAAGGCTCTTTTCCTGATCATGACTTTCAGGTATTCCAATAATTTTCAAATTATCTTTCCTAAGTCTGTTTTCCATATCAGTTGTTTTTTCAATGAGATACTTCACATTTTCTTCTAATTTCTCATTTTTTTTTTGGTTTTGAAGTATTGATTCCTGATTTCTGGTAAATTCATCAATCTCCCTGAATTCTATTCTTTGTCTGAAGGATTTATTCTCCTCAGAGAGTTTTCTTATCTCTTTTTCCATCTGGCCAATTTTGCTTTTTAAAGCATTCGTCTCCTCAATAACTTTTTGAACTGTTTTATCTATTTGACCTAAGCTGGTTTTTACCATGCTATTTTCTTCAGCATTTTTTTGTATTTCCTTGACTAAGCTGCTGACTTCATTTTCATGTTTTTCCTGCATCTCTCTCCTTTCTTTTCCCAGTTTTTCTTCTACCTCCCTCATTTGAGTTTCAAAGTTTTTTTGAGCTCTATCATAGCCTGAGCCCAATTTCTGTTTTTCTTGGAGTCTTTAGATGCAGGAGCTTGTGCTTCCTCATCTTCAGACTGAGTATTTTGATCCTTCTTGGGTTCATTTGCAAAATATTTCTCAATAGTCTTCCTGTTATTTCTTTGCTTGTTCATTTTCCCAGCCTAAGCCTATTTTTTTGGGGTGCTTCCTGAGCTTTTGGGACACTCCCACAAGGGTCTCAGTGTGTGAAGTTCTGTCCTCCCTCCTGGTCTGTGAATGAACATAAGCATCCCCCTCTGCCATGGGGCTAAGGTGGGGGCGTCCTGTTGTTCTGTGGGGGGGCCTAGACTGGGATCGGGATCTGAATGTGGTCAAAGCCCCAGAGTCCTGTTCCAGAAGCAGAGGACAGAGCTCCAAATTCTCTCTCTCTCTCTCTTCCCTCCCCTCCCTCACCTCACTGGCCACATGCCCTGGGGGCTCCTGCTTACTGGCTCCACCTGCTTCTGTTTCAGGGTCTAGACTGCTGAAAGACCAAGCTGCTGGCTGTGTGCCCTGAGGGCTGGGCTCCATGTGCTCACTCTGGCAGAGGTCCCCTGCTGTTCCCCCACTTTGTGCCAGTGCTCCTCGGGGTGCAGCTCAGGAGTCTCCCCCACTGCTGTGAGCCTCAGCTCCCAGCGCCCTGGGGCTGCCTCCGGGAGGCTGAAGTTCTTTGGCTCTGGTGGGCCACCCCTCTGGTGGGCAACCCCTCTGACCCCAGGGAGCAGAGCCTTTCTGCTCTTTTCCAGGTTACCTTGTGTAGGAGAACTGCCTCACTGGGTCCCTTTGTGGGTTCTGTCTCTCGAAAGTTTAGTCAGAGTCCTTAGTTTATGAGTTTTTATCAGAGAGCTCCTAAGACTCGATCCCTTTATGTCACCATCTTGGCTCTGCCCCCTGAACTTTTTTTTTCATTGAATCCCTGGAAATTCTTGACTTTTTATTTCTCCATATGAATTTTCTTAATTTTTTTCAAGTTCATTAAAGTATTTTTTGGAATTTTGATTGGTAGGGCAATAAACAAATAGTTCAGTTTTGGTTGAATTGTCATTTTTATTATATTAGCTCAACCTATCCATGATCAGATGATGTATGTCCAGGTATTTAAATCAGATTTTAATTGTTTGAGAAGTGTTTTGTACTTGTTTTCAAAAAGGTTTTGAGTCTGCCTTGGCAGGAAGACTCATAGACAGTATTTTGAATCAGATTTCTCTTTCTGCTGCATCTTGCTAGTCATATATACATACATACATATACATATATATATATATATATATATATATATATATATATATATATATGAATGTTGAGGATTTATGAGGGGTTTGTTTTATATCCTGCAACTTTGCCTTTGTTAATGTTGCAAATTATTTCTAGCAGTTTTTTTTGTGTGTGGGGGGATTCTCTAGGTATACTATCATGTCATCTGCAAGGAGTGAGAGTTTTATCTGTTCCTTCCCAATTCCAATTTCTTCATTTCTTTTTCTCCTCTTATTGCTGAAGCTAACATTTCAAATGCAATGTTGAATAGTAGTGGTGATAATGGGCATCCTTGTTTCAACCCTGATCTTATTGGGAATGCCTCTAACCTATCGCTATCTCTTTTGCATATAATGCTTGTTGAAGGTTTCAGAGATCTCTTGCTTGATACTCACATGGGCAGTCCATTTATTCCTATAGCCTCAAGTGGTTTTTGTAGGAATGGATGCTGTATTTTATGAAAAACTTTTTCAGCAACTATTGATATGAGAATATAATTTCTGATGGGTTTGTTGTTGATATAATTGAGTATACTAACAGTTTTCCTAATATTGAACCAACTCTGCATTACTTGGATACATCATCCTTGATCATAATGTATTATCCTACTGATAACTTGTAGTTCTTTTACTAAGAATTTAATTAAGATTTTTGCATGTATATTCATCAGTGAGACAGATATATAATTTTCTTTGTTTGTTTTAACTCTTCCTGGTTTAGGTATCAGCACCATATTGGTGTTATAGAAAGAGTTAGGCAGAGTTCCATCTTCACCTATTTTCTCAAAGAGTTTATATAGAATTGGAACCAACTGTGCCTTAAATGTTTGATAGAATTCACTTGTGAATCTATCCAACACTGGAGATTTTTTTTTATGGAATTCAGTTATGGTTTCTTGAATTACTTTTTCTGAAATAGCGTTATTAAAGTAATTAATTTCCTCTTCATTTAATCTGGGCATCTTATTTTTTGTAAATATTCATCCATTTCACTTAGCTTGTCAAATTTATTGGCATAGAGTTGGACAAATCATTCCCCCAAAATAACTTTAATTTCTTCATCATTGATGGTGAGTTTACCTTTTTCATTTATGATACCACCAATTTGATTTTCTTCTTTCTTTTTTTAATCAAATTGACCAGAGGTGTATCAACTTTATTGTTTTTTTCCATAAGACCTGTTTATTGGTTTTATTTATTAGTTCAGTAGTTTTCTTGCTTTTGTTTTTTATTAATTTCTTTAATTTTTAGAATTTCTAATTTGGTATTTAAATGGGGATTTGATTTGTTCTTTCTCTAATTTTTTTAGTTTCATGTTTAGATCATTGATTTCCTCTTTGTCTAATTTATTCATGCAAGCATTTAAAGATATAATATATGCCCTGACAGCTATCTTGGGTATATCCCATAGCTTTTGGTTTGTTGTTTCTTTATTGTTATTTTCTAGGATGAAATAACTAATCCTTTCTATATTACGTTGTTTGATCCACTAATTCTTTAAAATAAAGTTATTTAGTTTCCCATTAGTTTTAGTTCTATATCTCCCTTGACAAATATTGCATATGTTTTTATCACATAATGGACTGAGAAAGATACATTCTTTATTTCTGCCTTTCTGCATTTGATCACTACATTTTTATGCCATACATGGGCAATTTTTTGTACATGCAATATACTACAGGAAAAAAAGTTTATTCCCTTCTATTCCCATTCAGTTTCATCCATACATCCAGCATATCAAAATTTTCTAACAATATATTTGTTTCCTTAACTTCCTTCTTGTTTATTTTATGATTAGATTTATCTAAATCTGAGAGTAGGGAATTTGAGGTCTCCTAATAAAAAGTTTTGCTGTCTATGTGTTCCTGTAGCTCCTTCAACTTCTCTTTCAAGAATTTGGATGCTATACCATTGGATGGTATACCATTTGGATGCACCATTGGGTGTATACATATTTAGTATTGAAATTACTTTATTGCCTATGGTACCTTTTAGAAGGTTACAGTTTCCTTCCTTATCTCTTTTAGCAATATCTATTTTACAGCTGCTGCATCTGAGATTAAGTTTGCAACCTGTGGTTTTTTCACTTCAGCTGAAGCAAAATATATTTTGCTCCAATTTTTTACCTTTATGCTATATGTATCTCTCTGCTTCTAATTAGCTTCTTGTAAGCAGCATATTATAGGATTCTGGTTTTTAATCCACTCTGCTATTCGCTTACATTTTAAGGGAGAGTTCATCCTATTCACACTCAAAGTTAAAATCACTAACTCTTTATTGACCTCCATGCTATCTTCCTTTCTTCCTTCCTTCCTTCCTCCCTTCCTTCCTTCCTTCCTTCCTTCCTTCCTTCCTTCCTTCCTTCCTTCCTTCCTTTCTATTTTCCCCTTTTTCCCCTTTATCCAGATTCTCCAGCATTTTGTTTCTAAATACTAACACCTTCAGTACATTTGCCCTCCTTTATCAACCACACCCCTTTCTTTCTACTTTCCCTTTTCCCCTTCCTCCTTCCCTTCCTTCTGTTAGTTCTCCTTTTTCTATCCCCATCCCCCCTCCCCTTTCCCCATTTTCATACTTGAAAGGTAAAATAAGTTTCTTAATTAAACTGAGTGTGTGTCTGTTAACTTTAAGCCTTGTCTGATGAGAAGAAGATTCAGGTATTCCTAACCTCCTCCTTTCTTCCCCTCTATTGCAATAGGTCTTTTGTACCTTTTAATGAAATGTGATTTATCCCATTCAATCTCATCCACCCCTCTATCTCATTACTTTCCCCATTTTTAAGGAGGTATATATTTTTTTAAATCATTCTATCTGAGTCACAGAAAAGTCATGATTGTTCATCACTTCTGGGTAAGTATATTGTTTCTAATAGAGTTAAAATTCTTGACAGTTAGGAGAATCTTTCTCCCAAGTAGGGATATAGTCAGTTTCATCTATTGAATAACAGTTTTTTTTTTCCTTTACCCCCCTTTTTAACCTTTCCATGTGAATCTTGAGCTTTCTTCTTGGTGTTTAAATTTTCTATTTAACTCTGGTCTTTTTATCAGGAAATGTTGGAAGTCTCCCATTTCATTAAATGTTCATCTTTTTCCCCTGGAAGAGAAGGATCAGCTTTGCCAGATAGTGGATTCTTGGCTGCATTCCAAACTCCCTTGCTCTTTGGAATATCGCATTCCAGGCCCTTCAGTCCTTTAATGTTGATGCAGCTGGGTCCTGCATAATGCTTACCGTGGCTCCTTGGTGTTTAAATTGTTTGTGTCTGGCTGGTTGCAGGATTTCAATTTTATCTGATAGTTCTGAAATTTAGCCACAACATTTCTTGGTGTTTTCCTTTTAGGATCTCTTTTCAGAGGGGATCAATGTATTCTTTCAACAACTATTTTGGGGGAAGCTAGGTGGCACAGTGGATAAAGCACCGGCCCTGGAGTCAGGGGTACTTGAGTTCAAATCCGGCCTCAGACACTTAATAATTGCCTAACTGTGTGGCCTTGGGCAAGCCACTTAACCCCATTTGCCTTGCAAAAACCTAAAAAACTATTTTGCCCTCTGCTTCTATGATATCAGGGTAGTTTTCCATCACTAAATCCTGTAATAGTAAGACTAGGCTTTTTTCCTCTTCATTGTTTTCATTATAATTCTTATTACAATTACAATTAGAATTATTCATTATAATTCCTACAATTCTCAGGTTGTCCTTTCTCAATCACTTCTTGAGGTCAGTGGTTTTTCTCCTGAGGTATTTTACATTTTCTTCTATGTTTTTGATCTTTTGGTTTTCTTTAACACAATCTTGTTGTCTCATGAAGTCATTAGTTTCCACAGATTCCATTTACTTTTTTTAGAGACGAATTTTCTTCATTGACCTTTTACAACTTCTTTTCCAATTGCTCAATTATATTTTTGAAGGAGTTTTCTGTTTGCACAAGTGTAGTTTTGAGCACATTACATTCTTTTGAATTTGCCCAGTTGAAGATTTGAGAGAATTCTTTTATTTTTACATTTACCAAATTAAGGTTCATTTTGTATTTCTCTAATTGTATTTTCCAAGGATTTGTTTTCCTGTTCTGAAATATTAATTTTCTTTTGAAATGTAGTAATTTTCTCTTGAGTTTCTTTTCCCAACTTTTCCATTTGATTTTTAAATTCCTTCCTGATTTCTTCAGGGACGTCTTTCTGGGTTGGAAACCAATTCATATTCTCAGAAATGCTAGATTTCTCTGGGTTAGAAGCTGTTTCTTCTAAGTATTTTTCCATGTATCCCCATTGTCAATGATTTTCTTCATTTTTCCTTGGACCTTGTGCTGGCTCTCAGAAGTGCGCTTTTGAATACACTAAAGGATTTGTTCACTTGGCTTAGTAATTCCAAAGGCCAGCCAGCAGGGGGTGCTGGTTGCTTTCTCTAAGGTGATTGAAGCCCTCTCCCAATCCTGGAGTGAGTGACGAAGGGGTGAGGAGGGAGTGAAGAGCACCAGCAAGTTTTGAGTTGACCTTGAACAATTGTCTAGAAGAAAATCTCCCTTTCGGGTGAGTGAACTCTGTAGTCCACATCTGAGCCTTAGGTGTGTGTGGGGGGTATGTATACCATTTGTTCCTGGAAGAATGCTCCACTAAAAGTATGGAGTTCAGATTCTGCACTGAACTGGATGATTTCTGGGTATGCAGACCTCCGCTCCCCCATCAAAGACTGTGGCTAAAGTGGGTTCTTAGTCTTACCTCTCACCAAAGTCTCTGTGGCTAACGCTGGTCCTCTGGCTTCCCGCCCCCCAGCTGTCCTTGTGCTGACACTCTTGTCTCCACTCTTGGTTCACCCACGCTCCCCTGAGACAGAATTGTTGTAGGTATTCTTCTCCAAGCTTCTTTTTCTGGGTTTTGCTAATTGAGATTCTTTTAAGAGGTTTCTTTCATGTTATTTTTGAAGGGACACCAGGAGCACTTAACACAGTACCTCTACCATTTTGGCTGGAAGTCACAACTTGTATTTCTGACAAAGGATTCATATCTAAAATACAGAGAAAATGGAGTCAAATTAATAAAAGAATAGCATGACATTTTCCCAACTGATAAATCCTTAAAGGACACAGAAAGGTTATTATCAGATAAAGAAATCAAAGCTTTCTCTAGTCAGATAGAAAAATTGCTCTAAATAATTATTAATTAGAGGAATGCAAATTTCTGAGATATTACCTTACATCTCTCAGACTGAACAATTTCAATAGAAAGGAAAATAACTAATGTTGGAGGGAATGTGGGAAAATCTGGACATTAATTCATTGATGGTGGAGATATGAATTGATGCAACCTTTCTCAAGAGCTGCTTGGAATTATGCTCAAAGGGCAGTGGAAACGTGCAAATCTTTTTACCCAACAAAACCACTACTGGTATTTTCAAGAGATCATGAAAAAGGGTAAAAATCCCACATGTACAAAAATATTCATAGCAATTCTTTTTGTATTGACAAAGAATTGGAAATTAAAGGGATGCCTGACAATTGGGAAATAGTTAAACAGAATGTGATATAGTTATTTGATGAGACACTATTGTTCTTTAACAAATCATGAGTGATGGTATTTCAGAAAAGTCTGGAAAGACTTACATGAAATGATGATGTATGAAATTATCATGTCCAAAAGAATATTAAATACATGTACAACCACAACATGGGGAGATGATCAATCATGTTACTTGTGTTTATTTCAACAAGGTAAAAATAAGAGAAAATTTTAAAAGATTTGTTATGGAAAAATAATGTCCAGATTCAAAGGAGAATTTAAATGAAGACCAAAGTTTATTATCTTCAATTTTTAAAAGTTGTCTTATGTATTAGGCATTTTTTTCTCTATAATTTTTTTCATCCTTTTAATCTGATTTTTCTCTCACAAAAATTTCAATAGTGCTCTATGTTTAGCATGGTTATATATAGCTTGTATCACATTGCTTTCTGTCAGAGGGAGTGGTAGGAATGGGAGGAAGGAAGAACATTTGTACAACTCAAAACCTTGCCAAAAATGTGATTGGCAAAAGCTATTCTTGCATATATTTGGAAAAAAAAATAAAATTTTTAAATTAAAAATAATTTGGAAATTTGAAAGCTAATTATTCTATGACACATCAAAAATCATTCAAAGAAAACCAAAAGAATAAAAAATATTAAAAACTATAAAATACCACATTGGAAAATTAGCAGGTTTTAAACATATGTGAGAGAGATAATTCAAAGTTTATTGAATTATCCAAAATCCATTTTCGAAGAAAGACTCTGAATAATAAAGTTCAATTTGCGTTTTTAGTCCTGCCTGTGGTTGCTTGCTCAGGATGGACCAAATGAATCAAAGGGCTTATACAATTCTTGGTTAAGACATTTTTCCATCCCTATTTTAGGGCATTAATACATCACAATCTAATGCAGAAAGACATAAATTGAATACATCTCATTCAGCTCATGATACAATAAAAAAGATTGAAAATTAAATATTGACCTTAATTGATTTTAAAGAATAGATATTGAAGCAAAAATGATAAGCAGTATCAATCTAAAATCATCAGCAAGCTTTATGTTATGGGGAAAAGGTAGAAGCATTTCCATTAAGACCAGAACTAAAGCAAGTATGCTTGTTATCACCTCAGTTTTTCAATATGGGGCTAGAAATGTTGATTTTAGTAATAAGAAAATGCATTTCAATGAGTTAGAATAGGAAATGAAGAAACAAAATTTTCAGTCTTTGCAGATGATATAATGATATACTTAGAGAATTCTAGATAATCAACCAAAAATACTTGAAACAAATAATTTTAGCAATTTTTCAGGATGTCAAATAAATCCACATCAATAATCAGCATTTCTAAAAATTACCAATAAAGCCCAGTTCCAAGAGAGAGGAAGAAACATCTCTTTTATAATTGTACTCATTATAAAATATTTAAAAGGTTACTTGTGAAGATAATATTCTGATGAATATAAATCCTTTTCATACAAGTAAAGTCAGATCTAAACATTTAGGATGTTATCAGTTGCTCATGGTTAGGCTGAACCAATGTTTTATATTTATATATATATATATATATATATATATATATATATATATATATATATATAATATTTCTACACAAATTAATCTACTTATTCAGTGGCATATAAATCAAATTACCAAAAATTATTTTATAGAGCTAGAAAAAATATTAACAATATTCATATGGAAGAAAAAAATGTGAAGAAGATCATGGAAACAAATGAAGAATACAAAGGAATGTGACTTAGCCATACTGGAGGAAAAATTATAATGTAAAGTGTTATTCTTCAAAATTAGTTGCTACTGGTTAAAAAAATAGAGTGGTGAACAATAACTAATAGACTAGGTTAGGTATACAACATACAATAGTACATTTAATTATCTTCTATTTGATAAACCCAAAGACTCTAACTTCTCAAATTCTTAAGAGCTCACCTTTTGACAAAAGTTCCTGGGGACACTGGAAAATAATACGACAGAATACGTGCATAGACATAAATCTCATGCAATATCAAGACAATGTTGATATGTGAATAGGACTTAGATATAAAGGATGATATCATAAGCCAGTTAAATGACCAAGGAATAGGGAAGAATTATTTGACCGAACAATAGAAAAGTACATCATGAAATGCAAAATGGATAATTTTGGTTATGTCAAATGAAAAAGGTTCTGCAGTAACAAAATAATTGCCATGAAGATTAGAAGGAAAGGAGAAAGTTGGAAACTTTCACTCTATTAGTGACCTCATTTCTAAAATATATCAAGAACTGAGATGAATTTAGTGAATTAAATTATTTTATTTTTCCCCAATATCATGAACAGGTAATATTAATATTAATATTTATAAGATTTTGAATTTCACATTTTACTTTCTTTCTCTACTCTCCCCAAAATAGTATCACATTTTAAAAACTTATTATATCTCTTCTTTCATATTTTTTGTGCAATTTATATTACATCAAATGTTTCATTGGGGAGGGTAGAGAAAGAAAGGAAAAGCATTTTGCAATTGTGTACATGTAGTTTCTTTTAGTTTTAAATTTTATTTATTTGTTTTCACCCATATGTAGATGAATATTTTCCAAGTTAAAAAAATTCCCTCCAAACTCCCTTCCCACCCCCACTCACCTCACTAAGAAACAGTCAGTTTAGCATAATTTTAAATACATATTTTGGTAAACATATTTACAAATTAGCAATTTTGGCATGATGAATTAGGATTAAGGGAGAGAGATACATAAGAGATAAGTTTTATAAAATGTTCATCAGATTGAAAAAGGTTGTTTTTTTTCTTTTTTTCTCTATTTTTTGTTATGTTTTGTTTTTCTTCCTCTGATTGGGGATAATATAGTGCATAACCAGTCAGATAAACTTGTCCTAGCTCTCTGGATTGCTGAGAGGAGCTGTTTCCATCAGGGTTGTTCATCTTATAATATTGTTCTTGGTTCATCTTATAATGTTCCCTTGGTTCTACTCCCTTCACTCAGCATCAGATCCCATACATCATTCCATGCTTTTTTTTTTAGATTTTTGCAAGGCAAATGGGGTTAAGTGGCTTGTCCAAGGCCACACAGCTAGGTAATTATTAAGTGTCTGAGACCAGATTTGAACCCAGGTACTCCTGATTCCAGGGCCAGTGCTTTATCCACTGTACCACCTAGCCACCCCTACATGCTTTGTAAAGGTCCAACCATATATGGTTTCTTTTAGAACAATGGTATTGCATATTATTAATAGACCATAACTTGTTTAGCCATTCTCTAATTGATGGCTATCCCCTCAATTTCCAATTCTTTGCCACTACAAACAGAATTGATATGAATATTATGGAACATGTAGGGCTTTTCCTACATTTTATAATTTCTTCTGGATATAGACATAGAATTGCAATTGCTGGTTCTAAGGATATGCATAGTTTATTGCTCTTTGGGCATAGTTCCATATTGCTCTCCAGAAAGGTTTGATCATTTCAGAACTCCACCAGCAATGCATCAGTATCCCAATCCTTCCATAAACTCTCCATCATTGGTCATCTTCTCTTTTTCTCATCTTAGCTGATCTAGGTGTGATATGATACCTCATTGTTGTCTTAATTTACATTTCTCTAATCAATAATGATTTGGAGTTTCTTTTCATTAAATTATATATAGTTTTATTTACTTCATTTGAAAACTGTCTCGTCATATCCTTTGACCATGTGTTAATGGGGGAATGAATTGTGATCTTATAAATTTGTCGCAATTCTCTATATATTTTAGAAATGAGACCTTTATCAGAACTCCTGGTTTTGAATACTGTTTGCCAGATTTCTGCTTTCCTTCTAATTTTGGCAGTATTGATTTTATTAGTGTAAAAACTTCTTAATTTAATATACTCAAAATCATTCATTTTGCAATTTATAATCTACTCTAATTCTTATTTGGTCATAAATTTATCACTTTTCCATAGATTAGATAGAGTATTTTTGGTCTATTAATTTATCTATGGTCTTGTTATTTATGTTTAAATCCTGTACCTATTTTGAACTTATTTCTGTATAGGGTGTCAGATGTGGATCTATGCATAGTTTTTGCCATACTATTTTCCAGTTTTCCCAACAACTTTTGTCAAATATTGCGTTCTTATCCCAGAGGCTGATGTCTTTGTGTTTGCCAAATAGCAGATTGCTGTAGTCGTTTACTGCAGTTTCTGTCGAACCTATCCTAATCTACTGATCCATTACTCTTTTTCTTCACCAGCACCAGGCAGTTTTTATGACTGCTGCTTAACAGTATAGTTTTAGATCTGGTAGAGCTAGAACTCTTTTACATTATTTTTTTCATCAGTTCCTTTGCTATTCTTGCCAATTTGCTGTTCCAGATGAATTTTGTAACTATATTTTCTAACTTGGTAAAGTAATTATTTGGTAGTTTAATCAGTATGGCACTGAACAAGTAATTTCAGAGAATAAATCCATATAAATCATCAGCATTTCTATAATATGAACAACATAGCCCAAGAGCAAGAGTTAAAAAGAGAAATGCCATTTAAAATAACTCTAGATGACATTAAGTACCTGGGAATCTAACTCCCAAGGCAAACACAGAAACTGAATGAACACAATTATATAGCAATGTTCACCCAAATAAAGCTAGTTCTAAATAATTGGAAAAAATGTTAATTTCTCATGATAAAGTAAAACCAAAATAATAAATATGACATATTAATGACATAATAATAAATATCAGATTAACCAAAGATGTCTACTTTATTGATTTTTTCATAAAACCAATTATTAGCATTATTTATGAGATCCATGGTTTTCTTGCTTTCAATTTTATTAATCACTCCCTTGATATTCAGAATCTCTAATTATTATTTAATTGGGGATCTTTAATTTATTCTTTTTCTTTTTAGTTGTGTACCTAATTCATTGCTCTCCTCTTTCTCAATTTTATTATATAGGCATTAGAGATGTAAATTTTTCTCCTGAAAATTGCCTTGGCTGTATCCCATAAATTTTAGTATGATGTGCCATTATTTTCATTTTCTTGGACATAATTACTGATTATTTATATTATTTGCTTTTTTGATCCACCCATTATTTAAGATAAACTTATGTAATTTCTAAATACTTCTTAGTTTATCTTTCTCTGGTCCTTTATTATCTGTAATTTTACTGATTGCATCATGGTCTGAGAAGTATGAAT
The DNA here is from genome assembly GCF_037893015.1 of Macrotis lagotis. Lineage (NCBI taxonomy): Eukaryota > Metazoa > Chordata > Mammalia > Peramelemorphia > Peramelidae > Macrotis > Macrotis lagotis. The sequence goes on along the minus strand of NC_133664.1, from coordinate 177,456,213 downwards.
TTGTTATTTCTGTCATTCTGCATATCTTAAGATTTTTGTACCCTAATACATGCTCAATTTTGCTATAGGTGACTTGTACTGCCAAGAAAAAGGTATATTCTTTTCTATCCCTATTAAGTTTTCTCCAAAGGTCTATCATATCTAAATTTTCTATGATTTCATTCACCTTCTTTACTTCCTTCCTTCTTTTTTATTTTGATGTTAGATTTATCCAGTTCTGAGAGAGAGAGAGATGGAGGTCTCCCATTATTGATGTTTTGCTGTCTACACCTCCTTGTAATTCACTCAGCTTTTCTTTTATTAATCTGGATTCTATTCCATTAGATGCATACATGTTTAGTAATGATACAGGTTCATTAGCAATGATTCCTTTTAAGAAGATGTGATTTTCTTCCTTATCCCTCTTAAAGAGATTAATTTTTTGCTTTTACTTTGTCTGAGAATAGGATGGTTATCTCAGATATTTTTTTCCTTCAGTTGAGGCATAATACATTTTTTTCTCCAACCTTTTCCCTTTACCCTGTGAGTATCTCTCTGTTTCAAATGTGTTTCTTGTAAACAACATATTTTAGGATTCTGCTTTATAATCCAATCTGCTATCTGCCTCTGTTTTATGGGACAGTTCATCCCATTCCCATTTACATTTAAAATTACTAATGGGGGGGGGCGACTAGGTGGCACAGTGGATAGAGCACCAGCCCTGGGGTCAGGAGTACCTGAATTCAAATCCATCCTCAGACACTTAATAATTACCTAGTTGTGTGACCTTGGGGAAGCCACTTAACCCCATTGCCTTGCAAATACCTAAAAAAATTAAAATGACTAATTCTGTATTTCCCTCCAAGCTGTCTTTCTACATTGATATTTATCTCTTTCCTTTTTTCTTATTTACCTCACCATAATTTTATGTCATTTCCCTTTAGACTTTTCTTTTAAAAATTTAACTTTCAGTTTATTTTCACTTATACCTTCCCCTCCCTTTTGTCAGTACCCTCCTCCCTTCTCATTTCTTTTCCCATCCGCCACCTTCCCCATAGATTAAGTTAAATTTTTAAACTTAAGTGGGAATATATCTTATTCCTTCACTGGGTTAAATTTATTGAATAGAATTTATTCAGCACTCACATTCTCCTTTCTTTCCCTCTAAAATTATAAATCTCTGTGGCTCTTCCCTTGGTGTTATTTATCCCTCTAATATTATCAATAAGGTATCATCAATTACAGTTTGATTATTTGATTGCTTGATAAACTATTGTTATTAAGATATCATCATAGATTGTTTGCTTGATTTCTTGATAAGCAGCACTGAGTCAAAGTGCATCATATTATAATTATAACCACTTTTGTCCCCTTTTTATCCCCTTTTCATGCATATTTCAGGTACATGCAGGCCTCCTCAAGAGCCAAAGTAGCATCCAAAGCCATATCATTTCTTGTACTATATGTTCTCTTCCCCCTCAGGACTATTTTCCTTCACAATTTATCTCCCTGTCTCACCACTCATGGTATTTAATACCTTGTTAAGTGAAGCAAGTCCTATTATCTCTCTCACTTTATCCCCCTCTTCCCACCAGGGTAATTAAGGCCTTGTTAAAAGAAGCTCCTGTTAAGTAACTCCCTGATCTAATTAAGTGTAAGATTATTAAAGATATCTAAATACTGGGATATTCTGGAGCTCTCACCTGAGAACTTTACAAATGATTGTAAGTTTCAGAGACATTGACTCAGGACCTCACAGTTTATGATGCTTAGACTGTTCTAAGCAGCCTCATTAGACAAGATGCTATGCACCATGTGATTAAAGTGAGTGAGCTGATCATGGGACACTTAATTTTAAAGTTAACACCACTTCATTTCATCAGTGTTTTTTGTCTCAAATATAGTGATGTGATCTTGGACCTCTACAATGAAGAGATCAGATCAAATTTTACCCAAATGCTTTATGTTCATTCTCTTCAATTATATCCTACCCTCTAATCACACTTAGAGAAATAAAGTTCTAAAGAATTATAGGTGTTTTATCTTCCCTTTTTAGGTTTGTATACAATTTGACAGTCTGGACCAACATTTGTTTTGTATTGTTTTGTTTTATCTTTCCCTTTTCATTTTGCTTTTTCTTAGGCAACTCTTGAGTTGGTATTTGGTGATTAAATTGTCTGTTCAGTTCTGGTCTTTGTGTTACAAATTCTGGAAGTCCTCTATTTTGTTGAACATCCATCTTGTTCCCTGACAGTATATGCTAAATTTTGCAGGGTATTCCACTCTGGGTAGTAATCCTGGGGCTTTTGCTCTCCAAAATATGCTATTCCAGGTCTTTCTAGCTTTCAATTTTGAGGCTGATATGGACTGTGTGAGTCTGATTCTGTTTTCTTTATATTTGAATTGTTTTCTTTTTTTTGCATGCAATATTCTCTCCCTTATTTGAGGGTTCTCAAATTTGAATATTACAATCCTTGGTGGTTTTATCCTGGAATCTCTTTCTGGAGGGGTTCTATGGATTCTTTCAATGGTTATATTGTTATCTTGTTCTAGTAGATTTGGACAGTTGTTCCTTATAATTTCCTACATGATGCTTTCTAGGTTCTTTTCTTGGTACACGTTTTCTGGTAGTCTGAAGATTCATAGATTGTCTCCACTGGATCTATTTTCCAGGTTATTTGTTTTCCCTAAAAGGTACTTTACATCTTCTGCAGTTGTTTCAAAGTCCTTATTTTGTTTGATGGATTCTTGTAGTGTTGTAGATTCATTGAATTCTACTTATTCCATTTTAATTGTTAGAATTTTAATTGCTTCAGTTAGCTTCTGTGTTTCTTTTTCCAGTTGGTTATTTTTACTTTTAATGAAATTTATTTCTTTGGTCAATTTTTCATAATTTTGCTCTATGACTTTCATTTCTTTTTTCCATTTTTCTTCTTCTTCTCTTCTTTGGTTTAATTATTTTAAGACTCTTTGATGAGCTTTTGTTTTTGAATCCAATTTATAGACTGTTTTGATACTTAGCTTGTGAGTGATTTTTCCCTGATTTTTTTCCTTCTGATATGGCATTGCTGTCATCTTTGTCTGTAAAGTAGTTTTCTATAGTGAATGTTCTTTTAGCTTTTTTGTTCATCTTTGCTATTTTTGCTGTATTTCTTTGGTACAAGGATTACAGATTCCATTTTTTTTGTTGTTTTCTGGGTCTGGGGTCTGATTTCTAGCTTGCCATTGGACAAGATGTTACCTATACAGTCCAGGCTTGCCTTGGCAGAGCTTTTTCCCCCCCTTTATGTCTAGGTTTTGACTTAACCATGGTGCATCCCTGATCCAGTCCTTTGTTTTACCCTAGAGTTTGCAGGGTTCAGATTTTTTTGGAGCTGGAATCCTCCTTGCTTGCTTGCTATCTAGCTTCTGGGACCTTTGCTGCTGTTAAGCTATCTCAACCTGTATTTCACTTAGCTAAAAGCTCTCTGATGGATTTCCCATTCTACCACCTCCTGGACTTTACTTCCACTTTTCACTCAAAAAGACAGACCTTCACTGAATATCCTCCATGTTGTTTACAATTGAATATTTCTTTGGATCTTCTCTTTTTCTTGGTGGGATCTTTGGCTTGAATGTCAGAGTAGAGGCTTCATTTATCTTTGGTGGGGAAAAGCTAAAGAATCATGTTAGCTTCATCCTGCCATCTTGACTCTGCCCAGGAAGTGATTTCATATCATTTCTTGTTTTGTATTGGTGATTCACAAGTATTATATGTTGGTCAGTTATTTTTAATGTTAATTCTTTTTTCTATCTCTAATTCTTGGGCTTTATGGTTAATAAAATGCTGGTGATCCATATTGGTTATTTAATAGCCTGTTCCTTGGTTAAAGTTGTTGCTGATTTCAACGAGTTTTAATTGCTTTTTCTGCATTCAGGCTCCATAACTTTTTCCTCTGCATACAGTTGGTACGGTTCTTCATAACACTTTTAAAAGTTGTCTTTGATTGCTGGATTGCCTAAAAGAGCTAAGTTGATAATAGTTGATCATCACATAATGATGCTATTAAAGGATATAATAATCTGGTTCTACTGATCTCATGCAATATCAGTTCATATAATTTCTAACTTTTCATGAAAGTGTTTTTTGAATCGGCCTGCTTAATATTTCTTACAGAACAATACTATCTCATCACATTCATATACAACAATTTCATCAGTCATTTCCCAAATGATAAGAATCCCCTCAATTTCTTTGGCACTACAAAATGAGCTGCTAAAATATTTTGTACATGTGGGTTTTTCCCCTTTTTTGAATATTTCTTTAGGATACAGAGTACTAATGGATTTGTTGGATCAAAAGGTATTTAGGTCTTTTTGTTAGCCTCAGTTTCATAACCATTTGGGCATAGCTCCAAGTTGTTATCCAGGTTGGACGAGTTCACTCTTCCACCAACAGGACATTAGTATCTCAGGTTTCCTACATCCACTGCAGCATTTATCATCCTCCTTTTCTCTCATAATAACTAATTTGATAGAGGTGAAATGGCACTTCAGAGCATTTTAATCTGTCATTCATGGATTAGTATGATTTGAAGAATTTTTTCATATGACCATAGAAAACTGAAATTTTCACTGCCTATTCATATCCTTTGTTTATATATTGTTTATATATTTGTTTATATTATATATTGTTATATATTTGTTTATACATAAATTTAGAAATAAATTGTATTCAGTTCTTTTAGGAGTCCTTTATCAGAAATGCTGACCTAGGTTTCTGCATTCTGTCCAATCCTAGATGCATTAATTTTCTTTGTGAAAAACCTTTTTAAATTGATGTAATCAAAATCATCCATTTTTCAGTTTAAAATATTCTCTATTTTTTGTTAGTGATAGACTCTTTGCCTCTCCATAAATATGATATAAAAGATTATCTCTTGTTCTCCTGAACATGACCTTTATACTTTCTTGATATTCTTATATTGTTATATAGTGTGTTGAGAGATGTTGATTTTAGGGTTTATTATTCCAGAATAATTTTAAGTTTTTGTCAGTTAGTGAATTCTTATCCCAGAAGCTGAAATACTTGAATTTATCACATGACATCTTATTATAGTCATTTACTCTTGTTTCTTTTGTACACAATTCAATCCACTGATCCATTTCTATACAATTTAGTCATGCCAGTAAGTTTTGATGATTGCCACTTTATAATATAGTTTTAAATCTGGTACAACTATACAACCTTCCTTATGCATTTATTTCTTCCATCAGTTCCCTTGCTATTCATGATTTTCTTTTGATAAATGTTGTTACTATATTTTCTGTATATTGATATATATAGTATATATACTATAAACTATATACTATTGTTACTATATTTTCTTTACTACATATTTCTGAAATATAATGTTTTGGTAATTGGAGTATTATGGTGCTGAAAAAGCAATGTAATTTGCATTTAATTATAATTTTTATTATGTTAATTCTGTATAACCATGATCATTTAATATTTTTCCACTTGTTTAGATACAAATTTATTTTTTGCAAAAATATATTGTAATTGCTTTCATATGGTTACTGGCTTTCTCTTGACAGATTATTCTCAAGTGTTTTATGTTGACCAGGTATTTTCTATGTTATTTCTCTTTCTATCTCTATCTCATGGGCTTTATGGTAAATTTATCAAACTCCTGATGATTTACATGGGTTTATTTAATATCCTGTTATTTTGTTAAAGTTGTTGATAATTTCAAGTAGTTTTTCATTTTTTATAGAATTATGAAAATGTCATTATATTATCTGCAAAAGTGTGAAATTTTCCTTATTGTCTATTCTAATTGCTTCAATTTCTTTTTCTTCTTTTATTGTTAGAGCTAATATTGCAAATCTAGTATTGAAAAATAGTGATAATAATGGCATCTTTTCATGCTGGATGTAATTGGCAATGTTTCTAGCTTATCCCCATTATATAATAAGGCTTGCTGATGGTTGTAGATAGATATCATTTATCATTTTAAGGAGAATTCCATTTATTTCAGTGTTCTCTAGTGTTTTTAATTTTTAAAATTTTTTTCATCCATATGCATATATATATTTTTAAGTTACAAAGATTTCTTTCCACCCTCCCTTCCTACCCCATTCCTTTCAGTGGTGAACAGTCAGCTTTTCATTATATATACATTTTTTAATAAACATGTTAACAGATTATTCATTTTTGGTATGAGGGATTAGGGTAAAGGGAAAGCGATACATAAGAGATGATTTTTCTAAAGTGTTCATCAGATTTTTTGGATATTTTTTTTTATTTATTTTTCTTCCTCTGGATTGGAATAGCATTGTCCATAGCGAGTCTAACATGGGTGTCCTAGCTCTCTGAACTGCTGAGAGGAGCTGCTTCCATCAAGGTTCATCATCTCATAATGTTTTTGTTAATATACACATGTTTCTCTTGGTTCTACTCCCTTTGCTCAGTATCAGATTCTGTAAGTCATTTCTTGATTTACTAGAGTCTGACCATTTATAGTTTATAATGAAAAAATAATATTTCACATTTTTCGTGTACCATAACTTGTTTATCCATTGATTGGCATTCCCTCAAATTCCAATTCTTTCCAATTAAATAAAAGACCTGCTATGAATTATTTTGGGATCTATAGGACTTTTCCATATGTTTTAATGATTTCTTCTGGATCTCTTGAGTTTTTAATAGAAATGGGTGTAATATTTTGTCAAAGAATTTTTCAGAATCTATTGAGATAAACATATAATAATTTCTGATAATTTTGTTATTGATGAGTTCAGTTATGCTGATTGTTTTCTTTTCTTTTAGAAATATTTTATTTACGGAGAATTTTACAATTCCCCCCCCCAATCTCCCCAGAAGGCAATCTGCTAGTCTCTACATTGTTTCCATGGAATGCATTGATCTAATCTGAATGTGATGAGAGAGAAATCATGTCCTTAAGGAAGAAACATAAAAGAGATAGCAAAAATACTTAGTAAAATAACAATTTTTGTTAAATTAAAGACAAAGTCTTTGGTCTTTGGTCAAAATCCACAATTCCTTTTCAGAATATATATAGTATTCTCCATTGCAGACAGCCCCAAATTGTCCCTGATTTTTGCACTGATGGAATCAGCGAGTCCATCAAGGTTGATCTTTGCACCCCATGATGCTGTTTGGGTGTATAGTGTTTTTCTGGTTCTGCTCATCTCACTCAGCATCAGTTCATGCAAATCCCTCCAGACTTCCCTCAATTCCCATCCCTCCTGGTTTCTAATAGAACAATACATATACCACAGTTTGCTAAGCCATTCCCCAAGTCATAGACATACACTCAATTTCCTATTCTTTGCCACCACAAACAGGACTGTTACGAACATTTTTGTACAAGTGAAATTTTACCCTTTTTCATAATCTGGTCAGTGTATAGGCCCACTAGTGCTATTACTGGACCAAAGGGTATGCACATTTTTTGTTGCACTTTGGGTGTAAATCTAAATTGCTCTCCAGAAATGTTGGGTGAGTTCACAACCCCACCACTAAATGTATTAGTGTCCCAGATTTCCCACATCCCAGCCAACTTTGATCATTTTCCTTTCTGTTCATATTGTCCAGTCTGAGAGGTGTGAGATGTTACTCAGAGATACTTTAATTTTGTTTCTCTAATAATTAGTGATTTAGAGCAATTTTTCATATGTCTATGGATCACTTTGATTTCCTCATCTATAAATTGCCTTTGCATATCCTTTCACCATTTGGCAACTGGGGAATGGCTTGTCTTTTAAAAATTTGACTCAGTTGTCTGTATATTTTAGAAATCAGTTCTTTGACAAAAATGCTAGTTATAAAAATTGTTTCCCAATTTACTACATTTCTTTTGATCTTGATTACAGTGGTTTTGGCTGTGTAAAAGGATTTTAATTTAATTTAATGTAATATAGTCAACATTGTCTAGTTTGTTTTTAATGATGTTCTCCATCTCTTGTTGTCTCATGAAGTCATTAGTTTCCACAGGCTCCATTCTTTTTTTTAGAGAAGAAATTTCTTCATTTACCTTTTCCAACTCCTTTTCCAGTTGACCAATTTTAGTTTTGAAAGTGTTTTCCATTTGACCAATTCAGGTTTTCAGAGAATTATTTTCTTTTTGCATTTGTGCCATTGCATTTTCCAAGGATTTGTTTTCTTGTTTCAAGGTGTTAATTTTCTCTCTCAAATTTTCCAATTGATTTTTCAAAGCCTTCCTGATTTCTTCAAGGAAACCTTTCTGTGCTGGAGACTAAATCATATTCTGATCATAGGTTTTAGGTCTCTCTGAGTTTTCCTTCTAGGAATTTTTCTATGAACCCTCCTTTACACTGGCCTTTCTTCATTTTTCTAAGATCTTGTATTGGAGGAGGGTATGGTTCACATAGATTTGGTTTTGAGATCCCCAGAGGCTTTACTCACTGGGTTTAGCAACTTCAAGAGGGCTGGCCAATAGGGGATGCTGGTTACTTTATCTATAGTGTCTGTGACCTTGATTGAGGCCCTCTTTCTTGTCCTGGAGGGCGTGGTTGAAGATGCTGAATACATTAATCTTTGAACGATGGTGGACTATGACCAGGTACAAGGTAATTACTTTCACTAATCACAGCTGAGGGAGCTCAGCTTCTCACAACTGAGCTTAAGCAGGAAGTGGGATGCAAATATGTTTGTTCTGGGAAGAGGCTTCAGCTGAAATAATGGTATGGACTCCAAGTTCCTCCAGACCAGAGGAGCTGAGGGATCACTGTATACAATTCTACCACACTGGAACTTGCCCTCTAGCCCTGCAGGTAAGTCCCAGACTGTAAGTTCCACAGTCAATGCCTCTTTTTCCCATTTGGTTCTTGCCTCCTCTGCTAATCAGTCTATTCCTTTTCTCAGAATCTCACCCCATCCTGTACTCCCAGCAGAGTCACTGCTTTCTGTGCCCAGCTCACCCTGTATCCTGAAAGACCAACCTTGTGGTACATTTTCTTCTCCTAGCTTCTCTTTCTGGGTTTTGTCAATAGGATTTGTGTTAAGAAGTTTGTTCTGTATTATATATGAGGGAAGATCAGGAGACATTGGCACAGTGCCTGTCTTCTCTTCCCCATCTTGACTGGAACTCTTGATTTCAAGTCTAAGAGTATCAATAATGGGAATGTGCTCTTGGAAATACAAAAGACTTCATTCTGGAAAGACCACTAGCAGACAAGTCACAAAGTCTTCGAATTGCCCCTCTTAAACATAAAGGAGATCAGTTATGCACTGTCTGCTTCATTTTTAATGATATTCTCCATCTCTTCCTTGGTCATATACTGCTTCCCTTTCCATAGATCTAGCAGGTAATCTCTCTTCATTTGCTTATAATATTGTATTTTTTAATGTCTCAATTCTGTATTCATTTTGATCTTATCTTTGTATAGGGTGTGAGATGTTGGTCTAATTCAAGGTTCTGCTGCACTAACTTCCAATTTTCACAACAGTTTTTATCAAAGGGAGAGTTTTATCTGAAATGTTGGAGTCTTTGTGTTTATCAAAGAGCAGATTTCTGTAATCAATTCCTGCTATTGCACTTAATCTATTCCACTGATCCAACACTCTGTTTCTTAGCCTATACCAGAAATTTTGAATGACTGATACTTTATGCTACAATTTTAGATCTGGTAGGGCTAAGACATTTTCCTTTTCACTTTTTTCCATTAAATTCCTGGAAATTCTTGACTTTTTATTTCTCAATATGAATTTACTAATGATTTTTTTTACTCAATAAAGTAATTTTTGGAATTTGGGTAGAATTTGGTAGATTGTCATTTTTAATATATTAGCTTGGCCTATCCATGAGCAGTTGTTATTTGCCCAGGTAAAATCTGATTTTATTTCTGTGAGAAGTGCTTTGTAGTTGTGTCCATAGAGTTTCTGAGTCTTCCTTGGCAGTTAGACTTCCAGGTATTTTCTATTATTTGAAGTTACTTTGAATGGGATTTCAAATTCTAGCTCTTTCTGCCACATCTTGCTAATATATATATATATATATATATATATATATTATATATATATATATATGTATATATAATATATATATATATATAATATATATAGAGAGAGAGAGAGAGAGAAGAGAGAGAGAGAGAGAGAGAGAGAGAGGGTTTATGAGATTTTACTTTATATCCTACTACTTTGCTAAAGTAGCTGATTTTTTCTGAAAGTTTTTAGGTGATTTTTTTGGATTCTCTAGGTATATCATCATGTCATCTGCAAAGAGTGAGAGTTTTGTCTCTTCCTTCCCAATTTTAATTCCTTTAATTTCTTTGTCTTCTTCTCTCACTGACATTAAAATTTTAATATGATATTTAATTTAAGTGGTGATAATGGGGATCCTTGTTTCACCCCTGATATCAGTAATGCCTCTAGCCTATTTCCATTCTATATAATACTTGTTGATTATTGGTTTCAGATGGATTCCACTTATTATTTTAATGAACAATCCATTTATTCCTATGTTCTCTAGTGTTTTTAGTACAAATAGGTACTGTATTTTCTTAAAATATTTTTCAACATTTATTGATATAAAATGATTTCTGGTAGGTTTCTCATTAATATAATTAATTATACTGACAGTCTTCCTAATATTGAACTAACCCTGCATTCCTAGGATTAGTCCTACTTGGTCATAATATATTATCACAGTGATAACTTGTTGTAGTAATTTTGCTAAGATTTTATTTGATTTTTCACCTATATTCCTCAAGGACTTATGTCTATAATTTTCTTTCTCTGTTTTAATACTACTTGTTTTAGGTATTAGCACCATATTGGTGTCATAGGCAGAGTTCTGTCTTCACCTGTATTTCCAACGAGTTTATATAGAATTGGAACAAATTGTTCCTTTATTTTTTGATAGAATTCACTTCTGAATCCATCTGACCATGTAGATGTTTTTCTTAGGGTGTTCAATAATGGCTTGTTGAATTTTTTTCTGAGATAGTATTATTTAGGTATTTAATTTCCCCTTTATTTAACCTGGGCAACTTATGCTTTTATAAATAATCATCCATTTCACTTAGATTACCAAATATATTGGCATAAATTGGGGCAAAATAATTCTGAATTATTACTTTGCTTTTCTCCTCATTGGTGGTAAGTTCACCATTTTAATTTGTGATACTAGCAATTTCATTTACTTCTTTCCTTTTTTTAATAAAATTGACCAGAGGTTTATCAGTTTTATTGTTTTTTTCCATAAAACCAGCTTTTGATTTTATTTATGAGTTCAATAGTCTCATTGCTTTCAATTTTCTTGATTTCTCCTTTAATTTTTAGAGTTTCTAATTTGGTATCTAATTGGTGGTTTTTAAATTGTTCTTTCTCTAACTTCTTAGTTGCATATTTAGGTCACTGTTTTTCCCTTTTATCTAATATATTCATGTAAGCATTTAAAGATATAATATATCCCTTGACAGTCACCTTGAATATATTGCATAGGATTTGGCATGTTGTTTCTTTACTGTCATTATCTCTAGGATGAAATAATTAATTCTTTCTATATTTAGTTGTTTTATGCTAGCATTCTTTAAAATGAAGTTATTTAGTTTCCAATTAATTTGGGGTGTACATTGCCCTGGTCAAGTATTGCATGCAATTTTTTTTTTGCATTTTGATTTGAAAAGGATGTATTCACTCTGCCTTTCTGCAATTGATTTTTAGGTATTTATGCCATATGCATGGTCAATTTTGCGTAAGTTTCATATACTACAGAAAAACCTATATTACTTCCTATCCCCCATTCAATTTCCCCCATAAGTCTATCATGTCTAAGTTTTCTAACAATCTATTTACCTCCTTAACTTCCTCATTGTTTATGGTTAGATTTTTCTAAATCTGAGAGTGGGAGGTTGAGGTCTCCCACTGATAGAGTTTTGTTGTCAATATCTGCCTGTAACTCCTTGAAATTCTCCCCTAAGAATTTGGGTGCTATATCATTGGGTACCATATTTACTATTTAAATTGCTTTGTTGTCTATGGTAACTTTTGGGAGGATACAGTATCCTTCCTTATCTCTTTTAACGATATCTAGTTTTGCAGCTGCTTTTTCTGAGATTAGGATTGCAATCATGGCTTTTTTTCACTTCAGATGAAGCAAAATACATTTTGCTTCATCCTTTTATTTTTACTGCATATATATAGATATAGATATAGATATAGATATAGATATAGATATAGATAGATAGATAGATAGATAGATAGATAGATAGATGGATAGATATACATATCTGCTTTGAGTTTCTTTTAAGTAGAATATTGTAGGATTCTGGTTTATAATCTACTCTGCTATCCTCTTATATTTTAAGGGAGAGTTCATCCCATTCACATTCAAAGTCATAATTACTCTTTATTGTTTCCATGCTATCTTTCCTCTGTTTATATTTTCCAATTTTTCCTTTATCCCATATTCTCCAGTAAATTGTTTCTGAATACTGCTACCTTCAGGGTGTTTGCCTTCCTATATCACCCCCTCCCCTTTCTTTCCCTTTACATTTTCCCTCCCTCTTTCCCTTCCTTTTTTTGGTTCCCCTTTTCCTTCCCACTCCCCTTTTAATACCTGAATGTTAAGATAACTTTCTTAACTTAATTAAATGTATGCATTTTAACTTTAAGCCAGATCTGATGAGAGTAAGATTCAGGTGATTCTCACCTCCTCCCTTCATCCCCTCTATTGCAATACATTCTTTGTACCTCTTAATGTAGTCAGATTTACTACATTCATTTTCCTCCATCCTTCAAACACTTTTCTGTCCCCCTTTTTAAGGATGTATTGTATTTATGTCCATTCTGAGTCATAGAAATGTCATGAGTATCCATGACTTCTGCTTAAGTACATTCTCTCTAATAACACTACAATTACTGAGAGTTTTTTGTGTCTTACTCCCAGGTAATTATATAACCAGTTTCATATTATTTGAAGGCAATTTCTCAAATAAGTCATAAGTGTCCCTCACTTCTTTCTTAATATATTCTCTCTAATAGAGCTATAATTCTCGATAGTTATTAAAGCCTTTCTCAAAGGTAGAGATATAGTCAATTTCATCTTATTGGATAGAAGTCTTTTTTCCTTTTTTAACTCTTCCTCCTATTTTTTTTTTTACATTTTCTTTGCCGTTACATTCTTCTGTTTGAAGTCCAAACTTTCTGTTAAGCTATGGTCTTTTCATCAGGAAAATTTGGAAGTCTCCTATTTCATTAAATGTCCATCTTTTTGCCCTAGAAGAGAAGGCTCAGCTTTGCTGGATAATGAATTCTTCGCAGCATTCTAAGTTTCCTTATTTTTATAGTATCATATTCCAGGCCCTTTGAATTCTTAATGTTGGTAATTCTTACTCTTTTGGGTCTTCAGTATCTAAGTTGTTTCTTATCTGATAGTTCTGGAATTTGGCCACAATATTCCTTGGCATTTTAATTTTGGGATCACTTTCCTGAGGGGATAGATGTATTCCTTCAATAACTATTTTGCCTCTAGATCCATGATATAAGAGCAGTTTTCCATCACTAAATCCTGTAATATAAAGTCCAAGCTTTTTGTTCTCTTCAAGGTTTGCAATAATCCTTAGATTATCTCACCTCAATTTATTCTTAAGATCAGTGGTTTTGCCAATTAGATATTTTATATTTTTTCTATTTCTTAAATTTATTTTTGTTTTGTTAACAGATCCTTGTTGTCTCATGAAGTCATTCGGATCCACAGACTCAATTCTCTTTTTTAGTAAAATAATTTCTTCATGAACCTTTTGCAACTCCTTTTCCAATTGGTCAAATCTATTTTTGAAAGTTTTTCATTTAACCAATTAGGGTTTAGGGAGAAATATTTTCCTTTTGCATTTGTCTAATTGTATTTTCCAAGGATTTGTTTTCTTGTTGCAAGGAGGTGTTAATCTTCTCTTGGATATCTTTTCCCAAATTTTCCAATTGATTTTATAAACTCCTTCCATTGTTCTTCAAGGAAGTCTCACTGTGATGGAGACCAATTCATGTTTTCCTAAGAGATTCTACGTCTTTTTTGTTAGGGTCTTTTTCTTCTAGGTATTTTTCTACGGACCCCCCCCCCTTCCACTAGCCTTTCTTCATTTTCCTAAGATCTTGTGTTGGGGGAGGGTCTGGATCACAGCAGTTTGATGTTTGAATAACTATTGGTTTTATTCACTGGGGTCAGTATTGTCAAATGGGTTGGCGAGTAGGGGGTGCTAAAGATTTTGCTCACTGGATTAAGTAACTCCATTATAGCCAGCTAGTAGGGAGTGCTAGAGGCTGGAATTCACACTCTAGCCCTGGTGTTAAGCCCCAGACCATCAGTGACATAGCCTATACCTCTGCTCCCCAGTTGTCTCTCCGATCATAGGTTCCACAGTCAAAACCTCCACGACTGATCTTAGTCTGGCTCTCACCCTGTCCCTGCTGGTTCTCTTCTCTCTGCAACCAGCTCACCCCTGATCCCCAAAGACAGTCCTGGAGATAGGTGTTCTTCTCCTAGCTTCCCTTTCTGGGTTTTTTAGATCAGATTTCTGTTAATATGTTTGTATCATATTATAAATGAGGGAAGATCAGGAGACCTTAGCATAGGACCTGTCTTCTCTCTGCCAACTCGCCTGGAAGTCTGATTGTTTTCTTAATGCAGAAGCCTCATGATCAAATTGGTATAATTTCTATTTAATCATGGTATATTAACATAGTTATATTTTGCTATATTTTCCTAAATTTTGTCTGATGTTTTTACATCAATATTCATTAGGAGGCTGCTAGGGTGAGCAGTGCATAGAACAATTGCCCTGGAGTCAGGAGGACCTAATTTAAAATCCAGGCTCAGACACTTAATAATTGCCAGCTTTGTGACCTTGAGCAAGTCACTCCGAAGCCATTGCTTTAAATAAATTAAAAAAAACATTAAAATATATTCATTAGAGAAATTAGTTTATAATTTTTATTGTCTGTTTTGACTCTTCCTTTTTTAGGTTTTGGCACAATATCGATATTATGAAAGGTATTTGTTAAAACTCTTCTATTTTTAAAAATAGTTTATATATAGAATTCAAACTAATTGCTCCTTAAATAATTATAGAATTCACTTGAAAATTCATCTGACTGGGAAGTTTTATTTTTTTATAGTTTATTGATAGTTTGTTCATTTTCATTTTCTCAAATAAGGTTATTTAGGTTGTTTATTTCCTTTTCTGTTATTATGGGAAGTTCATTTTTTGTAAATATTCATTTATTTTCTTTAAATCATCAAAGACTTTTGGCATAGAGCTTAGTAAAATAGTCTCTGAATTGTTACTTTATGTTGTTCCTCATTAGTGGTGAGTTTAATCTTTTTAATTTTTGATGATAGCAATTTGAGGTTTTTTTTTTTTTTTTGGCAAGGCAATGGCTTTAAATGACCTCCCCAAGGTAATATAGGCAGACAATTATTAAATGTCTGAGGCCAAATTTGAACTGAGCTCCTCCTGACTCCTGGGCTGGTGCTTTATCCACCATGCCACCTAGCTGTCCGGGTAATTTGTTTTCCTCCTTTCTTTTTTGTCAGATTAACTAATGCTCGTACATTTTATTGTTTTTGCATAAAATCTGCTAATAATTTGATTTATTAATTCCATAGTTTTTTAAATTTTATTAATTTCTTCTTTGATTTTCAGAATTTTGAATTTGATATTTAACTGAAGATGTTTAATTTGTCTTTTTCCTACAATATTTTAGTTACTTGTTCAATTCATTCATTCATTTCTCTTGTTCTATAAACTTTAGAGATATCAAGTTTCCTCTAAAATTGCTTTGGTTTCATCCTACTTGATTTGATGTCACTGTCATTGTCTTGGATGAAATTATTGATTATTTCTATGATTTGTTGCATCATCCACACTTTTCTTAAAATTAAACTATTTAGTTTCCAAATACTTTTATTTTATCTTTCCATGGCCCTTTGTTATATGTTATTTTTATGGTGTTAACAGAGTTGGTACCAGAAACTTTTCAGATAGACATAGAAATTAAGGATATATGAGGAAGGTGAAGGAGAGAAAGATAAAGATATTGGAATTACCAACATGCCTTTGAAATCTATTCCATTATGTCCCCAGATAAGAGTGATATTGTAGAGACTTCAAAAATCAATCTACTATGGCGTCTTATTTTACTTGTAGGTTAGGAAGTCATTATTTCATGTAATTTTTGATATAATCTCTATAACTTTTTCAATGTTTGCTTTCTTTTTTCTTTGTGTAATATTAGTTTGATTGATTTTTCACTCTTTGGGATAAGATTTTTGTAACCAGCATTTGGTGGGAAAGAATAAAGGTCACTCACTACCTATTAAATTAGGGACTAACTCCTTCCTTTAGATCAATATGGGAAATGGCTTTCGTTTTGAACCTCATATCACCTAAACTTCTAATAGTTGAGCAGAGTTGACTTTAGATCATTTTAAATTAATTCAAAGTTTGCCCAACATTTCTTTTGAAGACTATATCAAAAAGTATTCAGTCTTGGTGATGTTTTCAGTGGTTTATTGGCCAGTCTGTCTCAATGAAGAGTGTTTTTCTCCAAACATTTCTCTTGCCTCCACTTTTCTCTACCAATATGACTTATTATTTGGATCATAAGTATATATATATTCTGTTTTGCTAAATGCAATTGTACAAGTTGAATTTATAACAGAAGTTTCCTTGCCAAAGGGAGAAATGGGAAGGTGTTATAAAATTTTGGACACAAAAATTTACAAAATGATGAATGTTCAAAAGTATCTTTGAATGTCATTGAAAAAATAAAATTCAAAAATTCCAAAAAATTGTACACATTGCATCTTTAAGGTATATCTTGCTGTTTTTCTTTCATTTTTGGAGAGGAATAATGAAATTAGGGCATGATTTCTTGACTCAGGCATGAATTGAATTTAAGTCATTCAGAGATGCACAAAATCATCAGCCTTCTAGAGTCAATGAAGTCCAGAGGGAAAATGATTGACAATCATCTGAGATTTAGTGAATGACCTTGGCATCTTTGATGGATAACAAAGCTCTAAGCACTCTAGAGCACTTTTATATTTTTTGAACAATTCATGTGAATACAAATGTTACTTGGGGAAGGATAGCTGATATATTTCAGTAAAAAAATAAAAAAAATATATAAAATGCTTTTATACTCATTGATAAAACCTGGTTAGCTTAAGTTGCATTTACAAATATTCCATATATTGGGGGGGAGGAACAAATAGAATATATTAAAACGTGTCATGAATCTGTATATGTATGTACTGTATGTATGATACTAAAGGAATTTCACTAATCCTTTTGGCATTTCTTATTTGATTTCCTCAAAATTGTCACTTTTGAAAATTCATAGACAGTACTAATTCTAGATTTGACCATTTTCAAAATGTTATGATTTCTTTTTTCTGTTTTTTAAAAAATCATCCAGGGGCGGAGTCAAGAGAACCTGACTTCAAATCTGGCATCAGACACTTCACAGTTACCTGTGTGGCTTTGGGCAAGACACTTAATCCCATCTCCTTGCAAAAAAATATCCATGCAAGAACACTCTACTCATAATACAAACTGAGATTATGGACAGGACTAGTTTTTCCTTGATTTAATTTTATTAGGTATTCTAGGAATAGAATCAAAGAAATGGAATATATGGTGCTAGGTCACAGTGAAAGTACACCTCACTTGTCTTTTGTTCACCAGAACCATCCGCATGCTTTCAATAATTCATGCAATTAGACATCACTGAGTATGAAGTTCTCTCTGGTGTCCTGAAATTCTAGAAAATATAAGACCTTACATAGTCTTTACTTTAAAAGACAAATAAAATCATTGCGAGTAGTGCAGAGGGAAAATCAGTAAAATTATCAGGAATTCAACATAGAATAACTTTAATTTTTCAGAGCTATCTAAAAATGATTTTTATGAGAATTTGACTTTTCTTATGTTTTGTATGTCTGGCTATAGCATGATAAAATAAACCTTGACTTTAACAAAAAAGTCTAAAGAGAAATCATTCATATCCTAATTCTCATGAAAATCAAGGCAAAAAGAATTAATATTCAAAAGAAACAATATTTATGACAGTCTCTCTTTCTCTCTCTCCTTATGTTTCTGTGTGTTTCTCTTTCTCCCTTATTTAGATGTTAAGTAATTGGTATAGAATCCTCTTTAAAGAGAATATTTCCCTCTACAAAGAGTAATTAACATATATTTTGCATATTATAGTTGTAAGTTATAGTCATTTGCCATGTTAAGTGACTAGGCAAGAGTCTATAGCCAGTGTATGGAATAGTAAATACGTGAACGCCTTCCTAGTTTGTTTTAATTCCTTTTGGAATGTGGATTTGGGGATTTTATTTTATTTTATTTTCACAATGGCCAGGATTAAGAATTTTTTTATCCCTGTAATACATGGGGTTTTTTCTAATATTGGCAGCATACAACACTTAAAAATCTTGTGGAAAAGGGTGGTGAGCCTGAATCTTGTGGCATATATCTCATGGATGTATTTTTACTTAAAGGATTAATTACAAGTTAGAGCTGACTGAAGGAGGCCTTAAACTTCTAGTCCTTCCATTTGGTGAAAGTAATTGCAGAGAAAATTATGATCATTACCCAGGACATTCAACTAGAAAGACAGACTGCAGTAAGTATTCCATCACACCTACTTTGCAAATATATTAAAAAGTAATATACACTAGTCCTTTTTATGAAACACTTTCTATTTTCCTTTAAAGAAATAGTTTCTCAGCAGGGTTTTTATAAGATAATTTTTTAAAGCTAGGTCACACTGTCTCCATAACACTTTTAAATATTTGTCAAGAAGCTTTCAGAGTGACCTGAACATTTTTGTAGTTTTACCAAGTGCCTAAGGTGAAGTACAAGAATTAATGACTACCGTAACAATTTCCACTAACAGAAGTGAAATTATTTGATGCAAAAGTAGTCCATAGGATCAGCTTATTTTCAAATGATAGACATTCTACCACTCAGAGTTTAATGCCATATGCACAATGAGAAACTTTTTCAAACTATTGCTCAAAGTTCAGCAAATTTATTAGTGTGTATGGGGGATTGCGTTGTATATGGATATAAATAGATTAAGTATAAGAAGGAAAGAACATAGTCTTCTCTCCTCCAGTATTTTCCAGTCAATGATTAATTAATTACATTTAAAAACCTTAAAACATTAATGTTGCTATAGAATTGTATTGGTGATGTGACTAATTGAGATGTTATGTTCAAACCCAGTCCTTTTCACTTCAAAATAGCAAGAAATACATCAAATAACATAGATCCATGAAAGGTGAAGGTAAGATGGGAAAATGTTTTCCAAGGACAGTTAACATAGATAAATACTTTCAATAAAAGCACTCAAAGAAATTATTTTGAAATAAGAAAAAAAAGAAAAAAGCCTGAAGGTAAGAATGGAAAGAAAAAAAGAAAGGAGAAAAGGAGGAAGGAGGAAGAAAATAAAGAAGTATGAAAGAAACATGAAGAGGAGGAAAACCAAGAAGGAGAAATGAAGGAATAAAAAGAGAAGAAAGAAAAAAGAAAAGAGGAAAGAAGAGAAAAGATAGAATGAGATTTGTTGGAAGATAAAAGAAAGGAAGCATTTAAGGAAAAGAAAGAATATAGAAAAGAAGAAACAAGAGGAAATTGGTAAAGAAAGACAAGAAAAAGGGGGAAATAAAGTAAAACAAAAGGAAAGGGAAATAATTATAGAAGGCAAAATTGTAGGAAGCTAGAAAAAATAACTTGGAAGAGTATTGACCATTCCCAAATTTATATGTTTTTAAAAGAAAAGTTTATTTTATACCTAGAAAACTAATAGAGAATTTTGCTAAATGGTGAATTATAAGAAAAAGAGGTTGTCAAATTCATTGCTCAAAAATAAAGATTAGGGAGAAAGAATATCAAAACAACATCAAAAGAAGACCTTTACAAAGAAAAAAAAAATCTTGAAGACAGAATGTGATAACACAACCACAAAAATTAGTATTGTCCCTCAGAAAAAAAGGACTTAAATTCTGACCAAAATAATTCATTAATTAATGCAACATTATGGACCTGAATTAATAGAAATGAAAGGAAAAAATTAAATATGTAGAAAATATCAATTATCTATTTGAAAGAAATCTTCAATTTAGCTAAAATATAATTTCAAACAATAGAAGTTGAATATTCAATTGAAAATTCTAAGTTGGAAAAGTCTTTTCATATATGCACAAGTAAACTTTATGAATCACACAATATTATTCTTTGACCATAAGAAATGAAAGGGAAAGCCTGAAGAAAACCAGACTAAAAAGTGAAAGAAATAACGTAAATTACAAAGTGAGAAAAGCAAAGTTTAAACATAATTACAAAAGGAAAAAAGATAGATTATCAGCAAATATAGAAATTTGAAACATTTCTACTGAAAAAGCTCAATGCAATTGGAATATCTAGCATAGCAACATATTCAACGAAAGGAATTTTTAAAAAATGTAAATAAGATCACATACATGGGAAAAAATAGAAAAGATAAAGCAATATTTACTTGCCATAAGGCTTTGAAAATATTTGCACCTTGACAGGGGGTCTTTGAAAATAATAAAAAGTTTTATGATTTGAATTAAGAAAAGGAAAATCGCATTTAAACATCTGAAATAAATGGGTATAAAGAAGATTATAAAATGAATATTTCTATGAATGGTGTATTATATGAGTTCACTTAATCATCATCTATCTTGTGCAAATCACTCTATCTCCCTTGGTTTCAGTCTCCTTATTTGGAAAATGAAGCATTTGGCCAAAGGAAACTTCCAAGATCCCCTTTGGCTCTAAATCAATCAAATATTTTTTTTAAGTGGGAGAAAAGAGAGAAACAAAAATTAAGAAATACTGCGCTATTTAGACTAAGCAAAGGGCTGAGATTATTTTCCCCTTTAGAAACCTTACTCTTAGGTTATTTAAGGTGCCCAAGAAGGGGAAAGCTGGCAAATACAGTGTTACAAAACATTATCCTATAAGTTGAAGGAAGTAAGTAGACTTGAAAATGCATTATTTGTTTTATATAACTGAAAATGAAGGATAGGTAGGGAGTCATCACTTACATCTTCATTATTTCTTGAATTGTGGAGACTAGTGTCCTAAAAGATGGAGTAAGAAGGAATGCAGGAGGAGATTAGCAAAAAGACCTAATTTTTTTTTTTACTGCAACTATCCTCTTTCTACATATCACAATCAATCCTTAGGTTAAAAACTTCTTTGAAATTGGTTCTTTTGAGGAATACTCTTTCAAAGAAAAGTATGGATTAGGAGAGAAGGGGTTTCACAGTTATTTTCTTTTGTGTTCTGGCAAAAAGAAACAATAAAGTAGCAATTTTAATGTTCCCTGAGGGCTATTTTATAAAGAAAGAAAAACAAACTCCATAAATTGAAATCAAAGTGAACATTAGAGAAGACAAAAATGAATTAATTTTTCTGGGAAAAAGGCAATAGATAAAAATTAGTCAAATAAAAATGTAAGAATATGAGGAAGAGGTAGAACATTATCTGGTGCTATGAACACCTTTTGTAGTTTAGTGAAACCTGTGAACCCCTTCTTAGAATGGTGATTTTAAATAATTAGAAGAAACATTATCTTTTGTTTAATGGATATTGAAAAGAATGAATTTCCCCCTCCCCCAGATTCACTGAACTCTTTAATCAATCCATAGACTCCTTTGGCAGTGGAGTGAGCATCCAAATAATTCAGACTAAAACTATCATGCTTAAATAAAATATGAGAATGTACCCTTTGGAAGTATTATTTTTTGTGAAACTCCTAATGAAGAAAATTAGGCAAGTTATGAATAGAAATTAGAAATTATCTTAGTATTTGAAAAGAGCATGAAGAATAAAATAGTTTTTAAGTGTATGAACGCAGGAGAAAGGACAAAGGAACTTTTTGAATGGAAATGATTGAGGCAAAAAGGGTGTTCCTAGATTTAAAAGGTGAAGAGTAACAAGGTCTAGGTTATGAACAAGTCCTCTCTCTTTGTTTCCAAATAATTCTGTACCTTTATGACTAAATATTGCTTGAAATGAAGTATATAAATGAACATTTCCAAACAAAGTTAAAAGAATGGGAAGACTTTGAAAGATATAAAATCATAGGTGCTTCACTGCTGTTTTGACCATGGAATGAAGAAGAAAAGATTCTTGTTTTCTAGAAATCTCTATTTCATTAAGTAATGTAATGAATAAACACATAAAGTGGTTATAAAACTGTGTTGTTGTCTGGGAGTACTAGGAAGAGAATGAAGAGGAAGACAGAAAAAGATAGGGAGAGAATAAATAGAGATAGCCAAATGAAAACAGGAAAATGATCAAAAAGAAAGGAAAAAAAAAACAAAAGAGAATTTGTTCTAAAACAGAGAGAGTATAGGCAAATTGCCAATAATAAATATTAACACCATGAAAAAGGAACTGATCTGTAGTGAGAGGAGAGTACTATTTAAAAAAAGCTACCCTTACTGCCTAAGACCAGAGGGTTAAATGTCATTGAAAGAATCTACCAATGACCTCCAGAAAGTATTCCTTAAATGAAAAGCCAAGGAATATTATAGGCAAATTTCAGAATTACCAGGTCAACTTTTATTCAGAGGAGGAAAAACAAATCAAAACAAAACACACACACACACACACACACACACACACACACACACACACACACACACAAACAACCCTTCAGAATCTGATGAACACTTTATAAAAATTATTTCATATATCTCTTTCCCTTAATCCTAATTCCTCTAGCAAAAATTAGTAATCTATATACATGTTTATCAAAATATTTATGTACAATGCTAATATGAATATTTGCCACTGAGTGAGGGGGTGGTAAGGGAGGGTGGAAGGAAATTTTCTTATGTAGAAATATATATGTGCATAAGGATGAAAATAAATAAATTTAAAAAGAGAAGTGAAAAATAAAATAAAATAATTCAAATGGGGAAAAAAAGAATGATCAGGTCAAGGTACCAGGAAAAACAATTTAAATATCAAGAGACAGGATTACACAGGATTTAGCAACTTTGACATTTAAAGGATTAGAAGGTTTTGAATATTAAATTACAAAAAAGCAAAGTAACTTCGATTACACTCAAGTATCAACCATGAAAAAAACAGCATATCCTTTTAGGAGACAAGATGAACATTCAAGGAAGTAGATTTTTAAATTTGCTTGAAGAAAAGACAAAAATTGAATATAAAATTTAAATATAAAATTCAAAAGATGAATAAAAAGGTAAAGAAGAAAGAAAAAAAATAAATGTTATTCAATAAAATTCTACTGTTTACATCCCCAAACAGTAAGATTATACATGGAAATCTAAAGAAATGTATCTCTATTATGACAGTTAAAAGGTGTGTATGTACAGAGTGTGAGTATAAGTTGATTTAGATATGATGATAAAAAATAAAATATTTAGAAAAGAATATACTGGAAAAAAAAGTGTAAAGGGTGAGAAAGAATAGGGCAAATTATATTACATGAAGAGTTGCTAAGAACTATTACAACAGAGATAAGAAAGGGGTAGGGATCCATAGAGGCTTTACTCACTGAGATATAATTTATTTTTCTTCTTAAGGATGTGATTTCTTTCTCATCACATTCAACTTAGATCCATGCATCCCATGGAAATAATGAAAGACTAACAGATGACCTTCTTTGTGGGGTTGGGGGAGGGAATTGAGATTGGGGGGAAATTGTAAAGTTATAAATAAACAAAAAAACAAACAAAATAGTAAATAAGCAAATAAATAAATAAATGGATAAATAAAAAATAAATAAATTCAAAAGTTTAAAAATATGTGTAGGCATTGCTTGAATCTTACTCTCATTACTTTTGACTCAAAGAGCTGGCAACATATGTATTTAGGTTTAAAAATTTATCTTAAAATTAGGAGAGAAAGAAAAAGAGAAGATGGATTTATGGAAGGAAAGAGAGAAGTAGCAGAGAAAAGTAGAAAGGAAAAAAGATGGGCTAATAGAACAGATGACTTTATGAAGTAGGCAATGGTAAAGTGGGATAGGGTCAAAGGAGGGATAAAATGATAAATTAGGGAAAATAAGACATAATTATAACTGAGTGTGAATGGAATGAAATCTCCCATAAAACAGAAGCAGATAGTTGTTTACTTGAAGCAGAGAAATTTGCCTATAATATAACTTGCATACAGAGTAAAGATAGAGGACTGAAGCAGAATATATTATATTTCAGTTAAAATTAAAAAATAACAGGCTATTTGTCACAGAAAGAGGGGAGATGCGTATGGAAAGTTGAAGAAAAATGTGAAACTTACAAATTTTCAAATGGAGGAAAGTGGAAACACTATCAAAATGTAAATGAAAATACAAAATAAAATATCAATTCAAAAAACTTTCACAAAGACATTTGTGTTTACTATATTTACATATTACTCATTTTGTGTAAGAGGAATTAAAACCAAGGCAAAAGAAAGAAGCATGAGATGGGAAGATAAAACAAGAGAAGTTTTAAAAATAATGAAGATAATATATATTTAAATTCTATATTTTATTTTGGTATGTCTTTTTCCTTTTGACGTGGATGGCATTTTCTACAACAGAACTCCAAGTATTGTCCTAGAGCTCTGAATTGCTGAGAGGAGATGCATCTATCAGTTGATCAGCTGACAATGTTGTTGTTGATGTGAACAAGGTTCTCTTAATTCTACTACCTTCACTGACCATCAGTTCACTGACCATCAGACCTTCTCTATAGTCTGACCATTCATGGCTTCTTAAAGATAATAGTATTTCACAACATTCATATACCATAACTTGTTTATTCATTTCTCAGTTGATGTATATGCTCTGACCTTCCAATCTTTTGACACTACAAAAAAAGAGCTGTTATATATATCTTTGAGCATGTGAGAATTTTTTCCACTTTTATGTTATCTTCTGGATTCCGGATTGGTATTGCTGGATCAAATCATCTTTTTGCTCTTTGGGTGTAGTTCCAGATTGCTCTCCAAAACCATTCCACCAACAACACATTAAGTTCCCAATCTTCCCACATCCTCTCTAACATGGATCATTTTTACTTCATGTATTTTAAGTCAATCTGATATTTGTGAGTTTGCACCTCATATTTCATTTCTCTAATCAATAATGACTTAGAAACATTTTTTGCATATGGCTATATATACTTTACTTTCTTCATGTGAAAATAGTCTGTTCATATACTTTGATCACGTGTCAATTGGGTAAATAACATTTAAGCTTATATATTTTATTCAATTCTCTATATATTTTAGAAATGAGACCTTTAACAGAACCCCTAGCTGTGAAAAATATTTCCCACCATTCTTTTTCCTTCTAATATTGGCAAGAATGCTTTTATTAGTGAAAAATTTTAATTTAAAATATTCAAAACTTTTCAATTTATAATGTTCTTTATTTTTTTGTTTGATTGAAAATTCCTCCTCTTTACACTGATCTGACAGATAGAGTAGTTCTTGATCTCTTAATAGTTCTATGGAATTGCCCTTTATATCTAAATGCTGTATCCATTTTCATCTTTCATTCGTATAAGGTGCCTAGTTTTTGAAATACTATTTTCCAGTTTTCCCAGCAGTTTTTGTCAAATAGTGAATTCTTATTCCAAAAGCTAAGGTAGTTGGGTTTGTCAAACAGTAGGGTACTATAGTTAGTTAATAAAATTTCTGTTTTACCTATTCTAATCCATTAGTTCATTGCTCAATTACATAACCAGTACCAGAAATTTTTGATGATGGTTGCTTTATAATATAAGATCTTCTATAATTAGGACACTTTCCTTATCATTTTTTTATTAATACCCTTGACATTTTTACCTTTTGTTGCTTCAGATGAATTTGGTTACTATTTTTTCTAGTTCTGTGATAGAGTTCTTTTGGTTGTTCTCATTTTTATTATATGAGCTCTGTCTATCCATGAATAATTGGTATTTTACCAACTGTTTAGATCTGAATTTGTTTGTATGAAAAGTATTTTGAAATTGTGTTCATTCTGAAATTGTGTTGCAGGGTTAGTCATAGGAGGTAGATTCCCAAATATTTTTTATTGTCTACAGTAACTTTAAAAGGGATTTCCCAATTTATCTCTTGCTCTTGGGTTATATTTTTCATACATAGAAATGTTGATTATGAAAATTGGTTTATTTTATAGGCAGCTACTTAACTTAAGTTGTTAATTGTTTCAAGCAGTTTCAATTCTTAAACACCAATTTTAAGTCCTTCAATTTCTGTTTCTTCTCTTGTTGCCAAAGCCATCATTTCTTTTTTTATTTTATTTTATTTATTATAAATTTTACAATTTTCCCCCAATCATGCTTCCCTCCCCACTAACAGAAGGCAGCTTCTTAGTCTTTATATTGTTTCCATGGTATACATTGATCTAAGTTGAATGTGATGAAAAAGAAATCATATCGTTAAGGAAAAAAATAAAGTATAAGAGATAACAAAATTACATAAGATATTTTTGTTCAAAATTAAAGGTAATAGTCTGTAGTCTTTGTTCAAATTCCACAATTCTTTCTCTGTATACAGAGGGTATTCTCCATCACAGATACTCCAAAATTGTGTCTGATTGTTGCACTGATGGAATGAGCAAGTCCATTATGGTTGATCGTCACCTCCATGTTGTTGTTAGAGTATACAATGTTCTTCTGGTTCTGCTCATCTCACTCAGCATCAGTTCATGCAAATTAAAGCCATTATTTCTGATATCATGTTAATAGTAGTGGTGAAAATGGGCATTTTTACCCTTTACATATAATGTTTGTTGATGGACATGATAGACACTGTTTATTATTCTTATGGAAAATTCCATATCTTCTTATATTCCCTAGTGTTTTTTAATAGAAATAGATGCTATATTTTGTCAAAGACTTTTTTCAGCATCTATTGAGATAACTGCATGATTTCTATTGATTTCTTATTGATATGTTCAATTATGGGGATTGTTTTCCTAATACTGAACCATCCCTGCCTACCTGGTATAAATCCTATTTGTTCTTCATGTATTATCCTAGAAATAACTTAATGTAAATTTTTGATAACTTATTTTGAAATTATTTCATCAGTACTAATTAGAGAATGTGGTCTATAATTTTTTTTGTTTTTGGTTCTCCTGGTTTAAGTATCAGCATCATGTTGTGTCATAAAAAATATTTGGCATAACACTTTTTCCTGTTTTAAAAAATAGTTTATGTAGATGTGATTCAAGGTTGAGCATCACCCCTGTGTGGCTTATAGAGTATACAATGTTTTTTTTCTGGTTCTGCTCATCTCACATCAGTTCATGCAGATCCTTACAGGCTTCCCTGAATTTCCATGTCTCCTGGTTTCTAATAGAAAAATAGTGTTCCATAACATACAAATGCCACAGTTTGTTAAGCCACTTCTCAAGTGAAGGACATTCACTTAATTTCCAATTCGTTGCCATCACAAACAGGGCTGAAATGAATATTTTCACACAAGTGATATTTCTACCCTTTTTCAAAATCTCTTCAAGGTATAGAACCAGTAGTGGTATTGTTGGATCAAAGGGTATGCAAATTTTTTTTTGCCCTTTGATTGTAATTCCAAATTGTCCTCCAGAAAGGCTGGATGAGTAAACATCTCCACCAACAATGTATTAGTATCCCAGATTCCCTAGGTACCTTGCAACATTGATCATTGTCCTATTTGGTCATGTTGGCCAGTCTGAGAAGTGTGAGGTGGTATCTCAGAGATACTTTAATTAGCATTTATCTAATAAGTAATGATTTAGACCATATTTTCTTATGACTATGGATTACTTTGCTGTAAATTGCCTTTGCATATCCTTTGACAATTTGTCAATTGGCAAATCGGTTGTTTATTTTTTGAAAATTTGACTCAGTTCCCTGTATCTTTTAGAAATGAGTTCTTTGTCAGAAATACTAGTTGCAAAAAATGTTTCCCAATTTATTGTATTTCTTTTGATCTTAGTTACAGTGGTTTTGTCTGTACAAAAACTTTTTAAATTAATGAAATCAACATTTTCCAGTTTTATTTCAGTTATAGTTATGTTCTCTATCTTTTCCTTGGTCATAAACTGTTTTCCTTTCTTTAGATCTGATAGGTGAACTCCTTTGATCTTCTAGTTTGCTTTTAATTTTTTTATGTCTAAATTCCATATTTATTTAAATCATATTATGGTATATGCTGTGAGGTGCTGGTCTAATCTAAGTTTTTTCCATACTCACCTCCAATTTTCCCCAACAGTTTTTGTCAAAGAGAGTTTTTATCCCAAAAGCTGGATTCTTTGAGGTTATCAAAGAGAAGATTACTATAATCATTTCTTGCTATTGCACCTAGTCTATTCCACTGATCCAACACTCTATTTCTTATCCAATACCAGACCATTTTCATGACTCATTCTTTATAATATAATTTTAGATCTGGTAAGGCTAAGCCACCTTCTTTTACACTTTTTTCATTGAATCCTTGGAAATTATTGACTTTTTATTTCTCCATATAGATTTACTTACTGCTTTTTCTAACTCATTAAAGTGTAATTTTTTGGAATTTTGATTGACCAGGCACTAAGCAGGTAGTATAGTTTTGGGAGAATTGTCATTTTTATTATATTAGATTGACCTATACAAGAGCAGTTGATGTTTGTTCACTTATTTAGTCTTATTTTATTTTGTGAGAAGAGTTTTGTAATTGTTTTCAAAAAGCTTTTGAGTCTGCCTTTGCAGGTAGCTCCCAGGTATTTTATTACATATGAGGTTAGTTGGAATGGGATTTCTCTATCACTTTTTGCTGTATCTTGCTGGTCATGTATAAAAATGCTAGGGAATGATGAGGGTTTATTTTATATCCTCTGACTTTCCTAAAGTTGTCAATAATTTCCAGTAACCTTTTTGGTTGACTTTTGGGGATTCTCTTGGTATACCATTATGTCATCTGCAAAGAGTGAGAGTTTTGTCTCCTCCTTCCCTATTCTAATTTCTTCAATTTCTTTTTCTTCTTTTATTATGGAAGTTAGCATTTATAATAAAATACTGAATAGCAGTAGTGATAATGGGCATCCTTGTTTCACACCCGATCTTACTAAGAATGTCTCAAACCTATCCATCTTGCATATAAAGCTTTTGATGGTTTCAGAGAGATATTGCTTATTATTCTAAGGAGCAATCCATTTATTCTTATACCCTCAAGTGTTTTTTGTAGGAATGGGTACTATATTTTGTCAAAAGCTTTTTCAGCATCTTTTGATATGAGCATATAATTTCTGATAGATTTGTTATTGATATAATTAATTATACTAACAGTTTTCCTAATATTGAACCAACCCTGAATTCCTGGGATAAATCTTACTTGATCATAATGTATTATCCTAGTGATAACTTGCTGTAATTATTTTGCTAAGATTTTATTTAAGATTTTTGCATTTATATTCACAAGGGTGATGGGTCTATAATTTTCTTTCTTTGTTTTAACTCTTCCTGGTTTAGGTTTCAGCACCATATTGGTGTCATAGAAAGAGTTAAAAAGAGTTCCATCTTCACCTAGTTTTCAAAAGAATTTATATAGAATTGGAACTAATTGTTACTTAAATGTTTGATGGAATTAACTTGTGAATCCACCTGACTCTGGAGATTTTTCCTTAGGGAGTTCAATAATGGCTTGTTGAATGTCTTTTTCTGAGATAGGTTTATTTAAGTGCTTAATTTCCTCTTCATTTAATCTGGGGACCTTATATTTTTGTAAATATTACTCTATTACATTTAGATTTTCAAATTTATTGGCATAGATTTGGGCACAATAATTCTGAATTATTTCTTTAATTTAATCCTCATTGGTGGTGAGTTCATCTTTTCCATTTATGATACTAGCAATTTGGTTTTCTTCTTTCTTTTTTAAATCAAATTGACCAGAGGTTTGTAAATTTTATTGAGTTTTTCCAAAAAAAGCTCTGTGTTTTAATTATTAGTTCAATAGTTTTCTTGTTTTTGATTTTATTAATTTCTCCTTTAATTTTTAGAATTTCTAATTTGGTTTTAATTTGGATTTTTTAATTTGTTCTTTCTTTAAATTTTAGTTGCATATTTAGTTTATTGATTTCTTCTTTCTCTAACTTATTCATGCAAGCATTTATATCCCCTGACAGCTGCCTTGAGTGTATGCCATAGCTTTTGCTATGTTGTTTAATTATTGTCATTATCTAGTATGAACTAATTAATTCTTTCTGTAATTTGCTGCTTGATTCACTAAACTCATTAAAGTGAGGTTCTTCAGTTTCCAATTAGTTCTGGGTCTATATCTCCCTGACCCAGTATTGCATATGATTTTTATTGCAGTATCATATGAGAAAGATGTATTCACTATTTCTGCCTTTCTGTAATTGATCATGATGTTTATGTGGGGTAAATCTCATTACATCAAGAGGTACAAAAGACCTATTGTAATTGAGGGGAAGATGGGAGGAGGTGAGAACAACCACAATCTTCATCTCATCAGACTTGGCTTAAAGGTAACTTAGACACACTTATTTAAGAAGCTTATCTTACCTTTCAAGCATTAAAAGGGGGAAAAGGGGAGGGAGGGAGAGGAGTGGGGAGAAAAAGGGGAATTAACAGAAAGAAGGGAAGAAGGGAAAAGGGAAAGGAGAAAGAAAGGGGAGTAGAAGAAAATGTAAAATACCTCCTCAGCAAAACCATTGACCTTGAAAACTGATCAAGATTGGAGAACCTGAGAATTATAGGCCTTCCTGAAAACATTGAAGAGAAAAAACTCCTGGACTCAATATAACAGGATTTAGTTATGGAAAAAATGCCCTGATATCATGGAACCAGAGGGCAAAATAATTATTGAAAGAATACATCTATCTCCTTCAGAAAGAGATCCTAAAATGAAAAGTCCAGGGAATGTTGTGAGCAAATTCTAGAACAATCAGAGGAAAGAAAAAATCCTGCAAGCAGGCCGAAAGAAAAAAATTACTACCAAGGAGCTACAGTAAGGATTATGCAGGACTTGGCCACAGCAACATTAAAGGATCAAAGGGCCTGTCATAAGATATCACAAAGAGCAAGGGAGCTTGGAATGCAGTCAAGAATTCACATGGTCAAATATTGTTTAAGTGTCATGTACTGCAGAAAAAAAAAAAAGTATATTCCTTTCTATTCCCATTCAGTTTCCTCCATAGGTCTATCATATCTAGGTTTTTTTAACAGTCTATTTACCACCTGAACTTCCTTCTTGTTTATTTTACGATTCAATTTATCTAAATCTGAGAGTGGGAAGTTGAGGTCTCCCACTAGTAGAGTTTTGTTGTCTATGTCTTCCTGTATTTCTTTCAACTTCTCATCTAAGAATTTAGATGATGTCCATTGGGTGCATACATATTTGGCATTGAAATTACTTTATTGTATATGGAACCATTTAGGAGGATATAGTTTCCTTCCTTATCTCTTTTAATGATATCTATCTTTGAAGCTGTTTTGTGTAAGGATTGCTACCTGCATTTTTCACTTCAGCTGAAGCAAAATAAATTTTATCCAATTTTATACCTTTACTCTATACGTATCTCTCTTTGCTTCAAATGAGTTTCTTCTAAGCAGCATATTGTAGGATTCTGTTTTTTAATTCATTCTGCTATTCCCTTAAGTTTTAAAAGATAGTTCATCCCATTCACATTCAAAATTACAATTACTAATCCTTTATTGCTGTCCATGCTATCTTCCTTCTGTTTGTAATTTTCCCCTTTTTCCCCTTTATCCAGTTTCCCCAGTGTTTTGTTTCTGAATCCTGCCATCTTCAGTGTGTTTACCCATTTATATCAACCCCCTCCCCTTTCTTTCCCCTTTCCCTTTTCCCCCTTTCTCCCTTTCTTCTGTAGTTCCCCTTTTTCTCCCCCTTCCTGTCCCACCCTCCACTTTTGCCCTTTTAATGCTTGAAAGGCAAGATACGTTTCTTAACTAAGTTCATCTAATTTACCTTTAAGCCAAGTCTGATGAGATGAAGATTGTGGTGGTTCTCACCTCCTCCCATCTTCACCTCAATTACAGTAGGTCTTTTGAAACAATTGATGCAATGAGATTAACCCCATTCAATCTCCCTCCAACATCCCTTCTCCTTTCTGCTCCCCTTTTGAAGGAGATAATGTTTTTAAATAATTTTATCTGAGTCACAGAAAAGTTATGGGCATCCATCACTTCTGGCTATTTATATTTGCTTTAATAGGATTACAAATCTCAAAAATCATGAAACTCTTTCTCCCAAGTGGGTATCAAGCCAGTTTCATCTTATTGGATAGAAGTTTGGGGTTTTTTTACCTTTTCATGTGTCTCTTGAGCCTCCTGTTTGATGACCAAATTTTCTATTTAGCTTTGGGATTTTCATCATGAAATCTTAGAAGTCTCCCATTTCATTAAATGATCATCTTTTTCCCTGGAAGAGTGGGCTCAGTTTTGCCAGGTAGTGGATTCTTGGCTGCATTAAAATCTCCCTTGCTCTTTGTAATATCTCATACCAGGCCCTTTGATCCCTTAATATTGCTGCAGCCAAGTCCCATGTAATCTTTACTGTGGCTCCATGGTATTTAAATTTTTGTCTTTCTGTCTTCTTGTCAGATTTTTCTTTTATATGATCGTTCTGGAATTTGGTCACAAAATTCCTTGGTGTTTTGATTTTAGGATCTCTTGCCGTAGGAGATCAATGTATTCTTTCAATAACGGTTTTGCCCCCTGGTTCCATGATATAAGGGCAATTTTCCATAACTAAATCCTGTAATATTAAGTCCAGGATTTTTTTCCCTTCAATTGGTTCAGGAAGGCCTATAATTCTCAGGTTCTCCCATCTTGATCAGTTCTGGAGATCAGTGGTTTTGCTGATGTGGTATTTTATATTTTCTTCTATTTTTTTGATCTTTTGTTTTTTTTAATGCAATCTTGTTGTCTCATTAAGTCATTAGTTTCTGCCAATTCTATTATTTTTTAGAGGTGAAAATTTTTCTTCCTTTATCTTTTGCAACTCTTTTTCCAGTTGGTCAATTCTATTTTCGAAGGAATTTTCTATTTGCCCAAGTGTAGATTTGAGAGTATCATTCTCTTTTTCATTTGCCCCATTGAAGATCTGAGAGTTATTCCCATTTTGTATTAGTCCAATTGTATTTTTCAAGCATTTCTTTTCTTGTTGTGAGATGTTAATTTTCTCTTGCAATATGTTAATTTTCTCTTGAGTTCTTTTTCCCAATTTTTCCAATTGATTTTTAAACTCCTTCCAGATTTCTCTAAGAAAACCTTTCCAGGCTGGAGACCAATTCTTATTCTCCTCAGCAGTGCTAGATCTCTGCGGGTTAGAATCTAGTCCTTCTAAGTATTTATCCATGGGCCCCCTGTCTTCTGGCCTTCTGTCATCTTTCTAGGATCTTGTGTTGAGGGGAGGGAACTGGCTCTCAGAGGTTTCTTTTGAAGACCTTAGAGACTTTTTTCACTTGGCTTAGTAATTCCAAGGCCCAACCAGTAGGGGGTGCTGTTTGCTTTCTCTGGAGTGTTTGAGGTCCTCAAAATAATGGTATGAGTTGACCCTGAACCCTGGAGTGGCCCATGGGGATGGAGTTAATCTCTTTCTGTTGACTTAACTCTGTTGCCCTGAGGGGATGGAATGGAGGAGTTACTTATTGTTTGTTCTCAAGAAGACTGGCCTCTGTCTTCCCCCAGCTGCTTTCCCTGTTCTGATCCTCTGCTCTGATCCTCTGCTCTCAACTCCTGGTTCATCCACAGTCCCCTGAGACAGAACTTCATGGTAGGTGTTCTTCTCCTAGGTTCTCTTTCTGGATTTGTTGATTGAATTTCTATTAAGAAGTTTCTCTCATGTTATTTTGGAGGGGAAAGAGTTGAAGTTATCAAAGTGCCCGTCTTCTCTCAACTGCCTTGGCTAGAAGTGAATGTTTTTAAAAGAAGAATTAGACAAAAGGGAACAAAAGCACAAATATCACTGAAGATAATAAAATTCTTAAAAGTAGAATTGACTAAATGGAATAGCAGGTAAAAAAAAAATTCATTTTAGAAAATAATTCCTAGGGTAAGAGCCAAGATGGCAGTATGAAGGCAGCATTTCCCAGGAACTCCTTTCCCCCCAGCCTCCAAAAGCCAACAAATTATGACGGTAACCAAAATTCATAGGGGGCAGAATCCATAGAAAGCCTGAATGATATATTTTCCCAGTTCAATATAACTTAGAATTTCCAAAGGAAAGGTGTTTTTCACCAGGACCTGGAGTTGGAAAAAGTGCCAGTCACTGCACAGATCTGGAATAGCTTGAAGGGACAGGGAGAGAATTCTGCTACACCAAAAGGAGTGTGGAGTGAGGTAACACCAGCCACAGAACCTGAAGCAAAAATGTGGAGACTGCAGTCTTCCATCCCCAGAGCACAGCCCACAGATGGTAGGGGGCTCAGGAAAGATTACAGAGGTTTCTTTGCTCTCCCTTGGTGTGGGTCTCTGCTGCTTGCCCACACTCAGAACCAGGTTGCAGTTTGGGCTTCCATGCTAGGTAGCCAAGCAGGAAACCTCACCTCCTTGCAGTTCCAGGGCAGAGGGAAGTGTGATAGTCATCTACATATCAAAGCACAGTCAGAGAACATAAGACCTTAGAGGAATGAAGGTCCCATTGGGGTGTCCTCCCCCCAAAATCCTAAAGCTTTGGAAGTGCAATAAATTACTCTTGGGCTGAGGAAATGAGTAAACAACAGAAATAGAAGAATGTGACCATAGAGAATTACTTTAGTGCCATGGAAGATCAAAACACATGCTCAGATGATGACAAAATTGAAGTTTCTGTATCCAAAACTTCGAAGAGAAATCGAAAATTGACACAGACTATGGATGAGCTCCAAAAAAGACTTTGAAAAGCAATTAAAGGAGGTGGAGGAAAAACTGGGAGAAGAAATAGGAGTGATAAAGAAAAATCATGAAAAAACAAATCAACAGCTTGGTGAAAGAAATACAAAAAGTACTGAAGAAACTAATGTTAAAAATTACTTTAGGCCTAATGGAAAAAAACAAAACAAAAGGCAAATGAGGAGAAGAATGCCTTAAAAAAGCAGAATTAGCCAGCTGGGAAGGAGACGAAAAAAAGCTCTCTAAGGAAAATAACTCCTTCAAATGCAGAATGGAACTAAAGGAAGCTCATGACTTTGCAAGAATTGAGGAAGAAATAATACTCTTCCATAAAAAAGCCAAAAATCAGGGGGAAAAGTGAAATATCTCATTGGAAGAACAATCGACCTCGAAAACAAATCTAGAAGAAATAATTTTTTTTTTATTAAGTGTCTGAGGCTGGATTTGAACTCAGGTACTCCTGACACCAGGGCTGGTGCTCTATCTACTGTACCACCTAGCCACCCCTAATTTATTCTTTTTTTTTCTTCTCATTTTCATCTTTATTATGACATTTCTTTTTTTTAATTATTTTTTATTCTCATTTTGTACAAATGTTTTTCTTGACATTAATAAAATGTACTTGTTTACAAGTAAACAAAATACCCCTCCCCCCATGAATATAGATAGACTTGCTTGGGCAAAAAAGTAAAGGGGGGAGAAAAAAATTAAAATTAAAAAAATAATAGTAATAATTGTAGCTATGGTCAGGTGGTGCAATGGATGAAGCACCAGCCCTGGAGCCATGAGCACCCAAGTCCATATCCGGCCTCATAAACCCAATAATCACCCAGCCATGTGACATGCAAGCCACCTGATCCCCACTGCCCTGCAAAAACCAAAAATAAGAAAAAAAAGACTCAAAGTAAAATAAAATAGTAATAATAATAGGGGTGGCTTGGTGGCAGACAGAGCATTGGCCCTTGAGCCAGGAGCACCTGGGTCCGAATCCAGCCCCAGTCACCCAGTGATCACCCTGCTATGTCGTCCCAGGCAGGCCACCCAGCCCCACTTGCCCTGCCCCCTCCCCAAAGTAATAATAACATAAAATGTGTATCAGTCTTTGTTCCAACACCATCAACTCTGTGGTGAGTGGATCACATTCTTTATGATAAGTCCATCACAAAGGTTACTTCCATATTTTTCCAATGTTGCCATTGCTGATCGCAACTCCCTCCTTTCTTATTTCTCCACTACCATGTACTATATTTTCTCTCTACTTTCACTCTGACTCTGCTGTAGGGTTACTGAGTGGCACAGCAGACAGATCCCTGGTTCTGGGTCCAAGAAGCCCTGAGCCCCCATACGACCCCTTAGGCCCAGAATCCACCTGGCCCTATGGTCCTGGACAGGCCATCCAATCCCAGCCCCTTGCAAGAAGTAAAAAAAAGAAAATGTGTTATATCTGACCACTGTCCCCCCATGGTCCATCCTCTCCTCCTTTATTCACATCCCCACCCCTTCCCCCTGCTCCCCCCCTCCTTCTTACTCCAGTTGTCTATACACCATTGAGTATATTTGCTGTTTCCTCTCCTAGCCATCTCTGATGAGAGC
Source organism: Macrotis lagotis (assembly GCF_037893015.1). Classification (NCBI taxonomy): domain Eukaryota; kingdom Metazoa; phylum Chordata; class Mammalia; order Peramelemorphia; family Peramelidae; genus Macrotis; species Macrotis lagotis. Next base: position 177,419,710 of record NC_133664.1, on the reverse strand, counting down.
AAAGGTTCCCTCATACCCCCCATTCCATACCATTGCAATAGTTCATTGTAATAAAAAAAATCTTATTATGTGAAATAGCTTGGATTATTCTCCCTCATTTTTTTCTTTCTCCCATTCCATTTCTCTTTTTTTTATTGACTCCATTTTACACCATATTTTATCTTCGGATTCAGCTTTCTCCTGTGCTTCAACTATAAAAGCTCCCTCTACCTGCTCTATTAACTGAGATGGTTCATATGAATATTATCAGTATCATTTTTCTATACATGCAGTTCATCCTCATTAAGTCCCTCATATTTCCCCCCTCTCCTCCAATCTCCATGCTTCACCTGAGTCCTGTATCTGATGATCAAACCTTCTGTTCAGCTCTGGCCATTCCAAAAGGAACCTTTGAAATTCCCCTGGTTCATTGAAAGTACATCTTTTTCCCTGGAAGAGGACATTCAGCCTTGCTGGGTAGTTCATTCTTGTCTGCATTCTAAGCTCTTTTGCCTTCCAGTATATTGTATTCCAAGCCCTACAAGCTTCCAATGTAGCTGCTGTTAAGTCCTGTGTGATCCTGACTGCAGCTCCACGATATTTGAACTGTGTCCTTCTGGCTGCTTGTAATATTTTCTCTTTGACTTGGGAGTTCTGGAACTTGGCTATAATATTCCTAGTGGTTCGGTTGTTTTTTTGGGATCTCATTCTCAGGGGGATCGGTAGATTCTCTCCATTTCTATTTTGCCCTCTGCTTCTAGAATATCAGGGCAATTTTCCTGTAGCAATTCTTTGAAAATGATGTCAAGGCTCTTTTCCTGATCATGACTTTCAGGTATTCCAATAATTTTCAAATTATCTTTCCTAAGTCTGTTTTCCATATCAGTTGTTTTTTCAATGAGATATTTCACATTTTCTTCTAATTTTTCATTTTTTTTTTGGTTTTGAAGTATTGATTCCTGATTTCTGGTAAATTCATCAATTTCTCTGAATTCTATTCTTTGAAGGATTTATTCTCCTCAGAGAATTTTCTTATCTCTTTTTCCATCTGGCCAATTTTGCTTTTTAAAGCATTCTTCTCCTCAATAACTTTTTGAACTGTTTTATCCATTTGACCTAAGCTGGTTTTTAGCATGCTATTTTCTTCAGCATTTTTTTGGATTTCCTTGACTAAGATGCTGACTTCATTTTCATGTTTTTCCTGCATCTCACTCCTTTCTTTTCCCAGTTTTTCTTCTAACTCCCTCATTTGATTTTCAAAGTCTTTTTTGAGCTCTATCATAGCCTGAGCCCAATTTCTGTCTTTCTTGGAGTCTTTAGATGCAGGAGCTTGTGCTTCCTCATCTTCAGACTGAGTATTTTGATCCTTCTTGGCTCATTTGCAAAATATTTCTCAATGGTCTTCCTGTTGTTTCTTTGTTTGTTCATTTTCCCAGGCTAAACCTGTTTTTTTGGGGGTGCTTCTTGAGCTTTTGGGACACTCCCACAAGGGTCTCAGTGTGTGAGGTTCTGTCCTTCCTTCTGGTTTGTGAATTACCATAAGCCTCCCGCTCTGCCATGGGGCTGAGGTGGAGGGGGGCCCTGCTCTTCTATGGGGGGGCCTAGACTGCGATCAGGATCTGAATGTGGTCAGAGCCTCAGAGTCCTGTTCCAGGGGCAGAGGACAGAGCTCTGCAGTCTCTCTTCACTCCCCTCCCTCAGCTCAATGGGCTCATGCCTTGGGGGCTCCTGCTTACCTGCTCTGCCTGCTTCTGTTTCCTGGATTTGGGCTGCCGAAAGATCAGGCTGCTGGCTGTGTGCCCTGAGGGCTGGGCTCCATGTGCTTGCTCTGGCAGAGGTCCCCCACTGTTCCCCCACTTTGTGTCAGTGCTCCCCAGGGTGCAGCTCAGGAGACTCCCCCACTGCTTTGAGCTGAGGCTTCCAGCACCCTGGGGCTGCCTCCAGGAGGTTGATGTTCTTTGGCTCTGGTGGCCCACCCCACTGGCAGGCTGCCCCTCCAACCCCGGGGAGCAGAGCCTTTCTGCTCTCTTCCAGGTTGCCTTGAGTAGGAGTACCACCTCCCTGGGTCCCTTTGTGGGTTCTGTCTCTCGAAAGTTTAGTTAGAGTCCTTAGTTTATGAGTTTTTATCATAGAGCTCCTAAGACTCGATCCCTTCATGTCGCCATCTAGAAGAAAAAATTTTAAAGTTATTGGGTTAGCTTAAAGTCACGATTAGGAAAACAGCCTAGACTTCTTTTTTCAAGAAATAATATAGCAAAATTGTCTTGAGATCCTAGAAGCAGAGGGTAAAATAGAACTTGATGGAATTCACCAGTCACCTCCTGAAAGAGATCGAAAAATAAAAAAAATTCCAGGAATATTATAGTTAAATTCCAGAACTCCCAAACCAAAGAGAATATTCTAAAAGTTGTCAGAAACAAACAATTCAACTACTGGGAATTCATAGTCAGGATTACACAGGATCTGGCAGCATCCATATTAAGGGCTCAGAGGGTTTGGAATATGATATTCCGAAAGGCAAAAGATCTTAGTTTACAACCAAGAATCAACTACCCACAAAAGAGAACAACTTTTTTCAAGGGAATACATGGATTTTCAATGAAACAGGAGACTTCTAAAATTTCCTTTTGAAGCAACCAGAGCTGAACAGAAACTTTGATCTCCAAAGTATAGGACTCTTGTGAACCATAGAGAGGGTGGATGAGAATGACTAACTATGAGGAACTTAATGATATTGAACTGTTTGAATTCCTTCATGGGAAGAAGATATTGATAACTCATATGAACTTTCTCATTTATAACAGCAGTTAGAAGGAGTATATATGGACAGGACACAGGAAGGAGAAGAATAATATGGTAATATATTGGAGTCAATGGGTGATAAAGGAAAGTACTGGGAAGAAGGGAAAGGAGATGAAGAAGAACCTAAGAAATTTCACATAATTATCAAGAAAAAGGTCTTTTTAATGGAGAGGAAAGGGAGATGGCAAGCGGGAATGAGTGAGCCTTCAATCTCATCAGAAATGGCTCAGAGCGTAAATAACATACACACTTAATAGGGAGAGGAAATCTATCTTACCCTAGAGAAAAATGAGAAGAAAGGGATAGTATAAGGGGGAATGGGTTGGAGGGAAGTGGGGAATACATGATAGAAGAGAGGGAAGATTGAGGGAGAGGGAACTCAAATACAATACACTTTTGGACAGGGCCAGGATGAAAGGACAGAGAAAATAGAATAAATGAGAGTGGGGAGAAATATAGTGAAGGTACAGCTAGTAATAGCAACTGTGGGAAAAAATAATGAAGTAACTTCTCTGGTGGATTTATGGTAAAGAAAGCAACTCACCCCAGATACAGTCATTGGAATCTGAACACAGACTGAAATGCATTTTGTGCTCTCTATTTCTCTCTCTCTCTCTCTCTCTCTCTCTCTCTCTCTCTCTCTCTCTCTCACTATTCTTGATGTTTCTCATCTTTTTTTGGATGGAGGGGGGTTTATATTTATTCTTATAACAAAATTATTGTAATAATAGTAATAATAAATTAAAGTTAACTTGTAAAAAAAAGAAAAAGAAAATAATTTCTTAAATTTTACATTTGAACAAATGAAAGTTCATGAATTTATGAGAAATCAAGAAATGATAAAACAAAAGATTAAAAAAGAAGATGTTAAATACCTTGAAAAAGAATTGAAAAAGTCATTGTACATGAGAATGTGGAATATTTTTGTTCTATAACAAACTATAAATGGTCACACTCTAAAGAAGCATGGAATGACTTACAGGATCTGATGATGAGCAAATGGAGCAGTACCAAGAGGACAATGTGTAAATTATGAACATTATGAGATGATCAGCATTAATGGAATTGGTTCAGAGAGCTAGGATTATGATTTTAGACCAACTATGGATAATCTTATCCCATCAGAGGAAGAAACACAAAACAAAACAAAAAACAAAAACAAAATAAAAACCTTTCAGAATATGATGAACACTTTATAAAAATTGTCTCCTATGTATCTCTTTCCATTAATCTTAATTCCTCATTCCAAAAATGACTTCACTCTAGAAGCATGTTTATCAAAAAATATGTAGGTACAATGCTAACTGACTGTTCACTGCTGAGGGAAGTGGGGTGGGAACTGAGAGTGAAGGGAAATTTTAAAAATAAAAATAAATATATATGCATATGAATGGAAAAATAAATTTTAAAAACTTAAAAGTCAAAAGAATTGAAATTTAAAATTAATTCAGGAGAGGTAATTTTTAAATTATTGCCCTAAAGGAATGAGATAATCAAATAAACAGGTCTAGGAGTATTCTTTCTTTTTTCAAAAAAGAAAGAAAATTTTCATCCATATGCAAATGTTTATTTTTAAGTTACAAAATTTCCTTCCACCTTCTCTTTCCACCCAAGTCCCCTCAGTGGCAATCAGATAAGGTGGCATTATGTATCCATATTTTTGATAAATATGTTTACAGATTAGTCATTTTCAGAATGAGGAATTGGGATCAATGGAATGAAACAGGCAAGAGATAAATTTTACAAAGTGTTAATGAGATTCTAAAGAATTATTTCTTTTTCTTTTTATTCTTTGTTAGTTTTGTTTTGTTTTGTTTTTCTTCCTCTGGATGGGGATAATAGAACTTGTTCAATATGATTGTCCTAGCTCTCTGAACTACTGAGAGGAGTTTTTTCCATTAAGTTAGACCATCTCAAAATATTGTTGCTAATTTGAATATTGTTCTATTGTTTCTGGTCCATTCAATCAGCATCAGATCCTGTAACTCATAATATTCCACAGTATTCATATATCATAACTTGTTTAGCAATTCTGCAATTGATGGGCGCCCTTCAATTTCCAATTCTTTGTCACTACAAAAAGAGTTGCTCTGAATATTTTGGAACATGTGGACATTTTACTTTTTTAATGGTTTCTTCTGGATATAGATCTAGAATTGGAATTTCTTGGTCTAGTTGTGAAGATTGTATCCCAGGTAGGAATAGGCTTTCAATAAATTGTCCTGCTATTCTAGAACCAGAAGGTAAAATAGGAAATGAAAGAATGCACCAATCCCCTCTGAAAAGAGATTTTAAAATGAAAACACCCAGGAATGTATGGTCAAATTCCAGAGCTTCCAGGTCAAGGAGAAAATCCTACAAGCAGTCAGAAAGAAACAATTAAAATATTGTGTAGTCACAGTTAGTATAACACAAGATTTAGCAGATTCTATTTTAAAGTATCAGGTGTCTTAGAATATGGTATTCCAGAAAACAAAAAAGCTTGAATTACAAGCAAGAATCAACTACCTGGCAAAACTGAATATCCTTCTTCAGGGGAAAATATGAATATTCAATGACATAGGGACCTTTAAACTTGTTGAAAACATCAGAACTGACAGAAAATTTGAATATCAAATATGATGCAAGAGAAGTTTAAAAAGTAAATAGGAAAGGGAAGTCATAAATGATTTGATGATGTTAAACTGTTTACATTCCTACAACAATGGATGATACTGTAAACTCATAAAACCTTTCTCATTATTAGGACAGTTAGAAGGAGTAGTTAGAGGACACAGTTATGAATTAAATATGAAGGGATTGTATCTAAAACTATAATTAAGGAGTGACAGGAATGTACTGACAGAATTAGGAAGCAGATTGTACAATAGAGTTAATCATCTCACTTAAAAGAAGCAGGAAAAATCTTTTACAACAGAGTGGAAGAGAGGGGAAGGGAAGTGAATGAACTTTGCTCTCATCAGAATAGCCTCAACAATATAATATACACACTAAATGGAACTGAACTTTACTCAACAGCAAAGTAAGTTGTTTCAAAAGAATAAATTGAAAAGAAAGAAAGAATAGGATAAATGGGGTGTGAGGAATTGGAATACAAGGATATAATAAAAACAATTGCAATTGTGAAAAAATTGAATTTATTGCTTTGATAATGGCTTCAGGTAGACCACTGTGTTAAATTAATATAAATAAGAATCATTTTTCAATTGATAAATGATCAAATAATATGAATAGTTTTCTTGTAAGATTATCAATGTTATCAATAATCATATTAAAAAAACCCTCACTATTGATGTCACAATGTCATTATTAGATTTGTATCCTAAAAGGGAGAAAGAATAAAAAAGAAAGAAATGAACAAATGAAGGAAGGAAGGAAGGAAAAAAGGAAAGAAAGAAAGAAAGAAAGAAAGAAAGAAAGAAAGAAAGAAAGAAAGAAAGAAAGAAATGAAATGAAATGAAATGAAATGAAATGAAATGAAAAGGACCTATATGCAAAAGGATTTTATAGCAGTTTTTTCCGATGGAAAGATGTTGGAAATTTAGGGGATTCCCATCAGTTGGGCCATGGGTGAACAAATTGTGGTATATAATTATGATGGAATTCTATTATGTTATAACAAATGATGGGTGGGATGCTCTCAGAAAAATTCTGGAAAGATTTACATGAATTGACACAAAGTGAAATGTACTGTGTACAAAGTACCAGTAATATTGTACCATAATCAGCAATGGTTGGCTTAGCTTTTCTCAGCAATGCAATGATCCAAGAAGGACATATGATGAACATTATCTGTCCCAGAAAGATAGCTGATAATCTTCACACTTCTTATTTTTTTCTTGAGTTTTCTTTTTCTGGAGTGGGTAGCTGTGTTTTCTTTCACAACATGAGTATGAGGAAAATGTTTTGCAATTCTACACTTTAATAGTTTATACCAAATTGCTTGTTGCCTCAATTTTGGAACTCAAAGCTATAAAAATAAACATTAAAAATTATTTTCATGTGTAACTGGGGAAAATAAAATACTAAATAAAAATGATGACATAACTGGAATTAGAAAGTTTGATTAAGTGCTGAGATCAAATATTCTTAATAATTAAAAAAATAAAAACAATCCTCAAAATTATTATCGACTCTTGCATCATTTCCTTCTATAGTTTTTAATTCAAAGATTGCTTTCTAAGTTTCAAAAGTGTATGGATCTTCCTTTGGGATTAAAATATGAAAGAATTCAAAGACTATAGGAATTTAGGAATAAATGAAACTCTCTTGAGAGAAACAAAGTAGCACTCTTTCCTTTTGTTGTAAATTACATAGATTTTATATTATTAGAATTATATACGATTATATATAGATATGTATAATTGGTCTTTTTAGTGAAATCAGAAGTAAGATAAGAGGGTCAATTTTTATCATTTTATTTCATTTGTTTATCATCATGTATATTTTATACTTAGGCAAAGGATGAATGAAATTATTACTTTTCTTCAGATTACATGGCATATATGCATACAGACATAAACATATATATATATGTATATATATATATATATATATATGTACAGATTCAGATATATACTTGGAGAATCAGCTTTGAAATAACTGGATATATATGATATCTCTGAATCTACCTATTTACATGTATACATATAGTAACCATATGAATCTAAGTGGAGAGGGAAGAACAGGATCAGATTTATTTACAAGGGAATTTTACCAAACTTATAAAGAAAAATTAATTCTAATATTATATGAAGTAACAAAAATAAGGAAGAAGTATTAAGAAATCCCTTTTATGAAAGAATTAAGGTTTCATTTCCTAAACCAAAGAGAGGAAAATAAATAAAAAACTATAGACTGATTTTTTAATGAATATTATTGCAAAAGATTGAATAAAATATTAACAAAGAGCATATTTTTTTCTTTAAGAATTTGAGTATTACAATTTTCCCCCCTAATCTTCCTTAACCCAGCCTGCCCCCAACAGAAGGCAGTCTATTAATCTTTACATCTTTTCCATGGCATAAATTGATCTATGTTGAATGTGATGATGAGAGAGAAATTATATCTTTAAGAAAGAAAAAATAAAGTGTAAGAGATAGCAGAATTACATAATTAGAAAGTGTTTTTTTCAAAATTAAAAGCAATAGTCTGATTTTTGTTCAAACTCCACGATTCTTTCTCTGATACAAATGCTATTCTCCATCACAGATACCACAAAATTGTCCCTGATTGTTGCAATGATTGAATGAGCAAATCAATCAAGGTTGGTCATCACCCCCATGTTGCTGTTGGGATGCAAAATGTTTTTCTGGTTCTGCTCATCTCACTCAGCATCAGTTCATGTAAATGCTTACAGGCTTCCCTGAATGCCTATCCTTCCAGGTTTCTAATAGGAAAACAGTGTTCAATGACATACATATGCCACAGTTTGTTAAGTCATTTGCCAATTGAAGGACATTTACTTAATTTCCAATTCTTTGCCACCACAAATATGGCTGCTATGAATATTTTTGTATAAGTGATGTAGTAGATCTTGGTTACAGTGGTTTTATCTCTGCAAAAGCTTTTTAACTTAATGTAATTAAAATTATGTAGTTTGTTTTAATGATGTTCTCCATCTCTTCCTTGTTCATAAACTGTTTCCCTTTCCATAGATCTGAGAGGTAAACTACTCCTTGATCTTGAAGTTTGCTTATAATTTTGTTTTTATGCTTAAATCCTGTATCCATTTTGATCTTATTTTGGTATAGGGTGAAAAGTGTTGGTCTAATCTAAGTCTCTTCCATACTAACTTCCAATTTTCCCAACAGTTGTTATCAAAGAGAGAGAGCTTTTATCGCAATACCTGGATTCTTTGAGTTTGTCAAACAGCAGATTGCTATAATCAACTTCTACTATTTTACCTAGTCTGTTCCACTGATCCACCACTCTATTTCTTAACCAATACAAGATAGTGTGGATATCTGATTATTTTTAATATAATTTTAGATCTGAGTAAGCTAAGCCACATATTTTACACATTTTTTAATTGAATCCCTGGAAATTCTTGACTTTTTAATTCTCCATAATGAATTTGCTTGCAATTTTTCTAACTCATTAAAGTAATTTTTTCGAATTTTGATTGGTAGGGCAAAAAACAGGCAATTTAGTTTTGGTAGAATTGTCATTTTTATTATATTAGCTCGGCCTATCCATGAGCACTTTGCCCCATTATTTAATTCTGTTTTTGTTTAAGAAGTGTCTTGTAATTGTTTTCAAAACGTTTTTGAGTTAGCCTTGGCAGATAGACTCACAGGTATTTTATATTATCTGACATTACTTTGAAGGGGATTTCTCTTTCTAGCTCTTTCTGCTATATATTGCTAGTCCTGTATAGAAATGTTATAGACTTATCAGGGTTCATTTTATATCCTGCAACTTTGCTAAGATTACTAATTATTCTTAGTAGTTTTTTAGATGATTCTTTTTAGAATTCTGTAGGTATATAATCATGTCATCTGCAAAAAGTGAGTTTTGTCTCTTCCTTCCCAATTCTAATTCCTTCAATTTCTTTTTCTTCTCTTATTGCTGAGGCTAACATTTCTAATATGATATTGAATAATAGTGGTAATAATGAACATTCTTGTTCCACCCCTGATCTTATTGGGAGTGCCTCTAGGCTATCCCCACTGCCTATAATGCTTGTTGATGGTTTCAAATAGATACTTCTTTTTATTCCAAGGAACAAACCATTTTTTCTTACACTCTCTAATGATTTATACATTATCTCTGCTAGACCTATTTTCCATCCCACTTGTTTTCCTAAAATAAACTTTACACTTTATCCATTTTTTTCAGATTTTTAATTTTATTTCATGGAATCTTGTAGTCTTCCAGTTATGCTGGTTTCTATTTTTTTTCAATTCTAATTTTCAGTGTTTTACTTTTCATAAATTAGTTTTTGTATTTCCTCTTGCAGTTGCTTATTTTTGCTGTTAATGGATTTCATTTCTTTGATCAATTTTTCATAATTTTCCTGCATGATTCTCATTTCATTTTTCCACTTTTCTTCTTCCTCTCTTCTTTGGTTTCTAAATTGTTTTGTAAGCTCTTTTATGATCTTTTGGATTTGAGTCCAATTCATAGACTCTTTTGAGACTTACCCTGTCAGTGTTTTTTCACTGATTTCTTCTGAATACATGACATTGTAATCATTTTTATTTGCAAAGTATTTTCTCTTTTAGATTTTCTGCTCATCTTTGTTGTAGCATTCTTCCTGGGGTATAGGAAGTATATTTCCAAGCTTTTTATCCTGGGACTGTGATTTGACCCCTGGCTTATCATTGGCCAAAATGTTTATTTTGCAGTCCAGACCTTGCTTTTGAAGTTTTATTTGCTCATTTAGAGCCTGATTCTGCTTATGCAGTCCGGTCTTTTGTCCCAATATTCCCAGGGTTCAGATTTCATTTGAGCTTGGGGTCCTCCCTACTGATTTATCTAGCTTCCAGGACCCATACTGTTGGGACCTGAACTACACTGTGAATTATAGACTTCTGCTGGCTTTGCCCCTCTCCATTCTTGCTTGCCTTTACTTTTTCTTTTCCCCTAAAGAGAGAGACCTTCACTGAAGATCCTCCATGATGCCTACCATTAAAAACTTCTTTGGACTTTCTCTTTCCCTTGGTGGAATCTTTAGTTTTAATGTCCATTCAGAGGCTTCATTTTTCTTAGGGAAAAGCTCTGTGAACATGTCAGCTTCACACTGCTACCTTGAATGTACCCCAAAAGTTTCTCATAATTTCTTTAAATATGACATTCTGACTTTTTCTGGTTTCTTAAATTCTTTTTGCTTGAGCATTTTTCCCTGATCATGTGCTTTAATACATTACATTTACACATTTTTCTCTTCTTTGTTTTTTGTTCCATCTTTTGACTTTGTTTTTACTATTTTTTTATCTCAGGGTTTCTAACATTTACTATTTAATCTGATGTTTTAAAGAAGTCAGTTCCTTGGGAAAATATTTCTACTTCTCTTTTCAACTCTTTCCAATCTAACTTTCATTTTGCCTCCACTCCCCCCCCCCCCCCACAACCCTTATTTAATACATACTATCACTTTAAACTTCTGGCTTAGTTTTTAAAGAAATTTACATGCTTTGTGATCAAATTATATAAATGTAATTGATATTTTGTTTCTAGGGGTTATGGATTTATATTCCATTTTCTGGGTTTGTATTTTGGGTATCTCTGATCTCAAACTAGTTCTTTCTCCTTTTTTTCTCATTTTATTTGCCTTTCTTTTCATATTGTAAATTTGCAAAGCTGGAGAGATCGCCATGTCCTTATATGGTGTGCCTATATATTCTCTTGCTATTGAGTGTTGTGTGTTGTAAAAATCTTAATTGTCAGAATGAGACAGTGAGTTGCAGACATTCAGTACCCTATAACTTAATGTCCTTTGAAGCCTTCATTCTCTGCTTTGCAAATAGGCAGGACAACTGTAAGCTCAACTCTGAAAAGAATTTCTTTAAAAAAGTGTTGGGCCCAAGTTCTGACATCTAGTTAGAGAGATAGAATAATTTATTACAAGAATTACTTGTTATTACTTATTTTTATAGAAGTGAATCTATAGTCATTCATGTAATTGTAATTGAGAGTGAAAGTCTTCAAGCACTCTTCTTTGTGCTGAGATGAGCCTGGTATTCCTGTTGAATATTAAAGATAACAATGCTGCAAAAATTTTATTCTAGATTTTTTTCTTAAACCTGTTGGAAGTAGGGTTAGGGTGGAGATAGGGAGGAAAGGTGGATCCCTCCTCCATTTAAAGTCTAACTCTGATAGTCTCTTTTGAATTAGAATATATCAGATTGGAGAGGGTAGTGAATGGAAAAAGTGATATGTTTATAAACAAAGGCTTTTGTCGTGAGAGATTGGCATTGTATTGCTCAAAGGAAGGCAGAATAATCATCTTTAGCTTTTTCTCCCCTTGCCCCTTCATGGGGTACACTTTCCTTCCTTCCAAGAAGAGAAACAAGAATTGGGGGGTCAAAGACCTCTCAGCTCTCATCGGAGGCTCCATTCAATATTGTTTGTCTAGACTATATTATCAGGTTAAATATCATTTTGAGAGGGTAGGAGGACTACAATGCCTATATCCAAGGCTAGATCCTTTTTTTCCTATTTTCAGTTCCATAAGGAAAACATATAGAAAATAATATTTATCTAATTATTGCTAAATATAAATCAGAGGAATTATGTGTAGAGCACATGCTAAACAATGCAAAGTGATGGAACTCTTCAATTAGGATCAAAATAAATTAGTTATACTGAAAGATAATGTTTTTGATCTTATCCAAGGAGAAACTCCTCAAAATCTCTAGAGTAAAATTCTGGCAGTAGGGACACAAAACTATCTATTTCTTTTATGTCTTCTTAGAGTATTTTTCTTCAGTAACCAAAGGAAATGATAGCTTCTGCTATTTTTTCTTTCAATGTCAGAAACCAAGGGTGGCTAAAATAGCTTATTCCTTGAAGAATTATAAAGAACTTTGGGATTCCAAGTGTCCCTAACAGGATTGATTCTGAAGAGTTCTTTTTTTTTAGGTTTTTTGCAAGGCAAATGGGGTTAAATTGCTTGCCCAAGGCCACACAGCTAGATAATTATTAAGTGTTTGAGACCAGATTTGAACCCAGGTATTCCTGACTCCAGGGCCAGTGCTTTATCCACTGCGCCACCTAGCTGCCCCAATTCTGAAGAGTTCTGAACAGGGATTGAAGCCTTTTGCTGAATAAGAACTGTTCTCAACTCTCAGCAACTCCATATTAGCCCTCATGTAGGGCAGGTCCTTAATTTCTATAATTAAGTAGAGAGTCCCATGCCAATGGATTTTGGATCAAGTATTACAAGAACAAGAGCACAACTCCTTATTTTGTTCCTGGTGTTTGATTCCAATCCATCCTAATTATACAATTCTTGTTCCATTCACTTAGGTCTCAGAATTTTGATCTCTGAGGCTAATAGATGATATACCATGATTCCCTCCTTCCTTAAATATATTTCACTATGGTATCTTATTTAGGTATTTTCAGGGGAGTCCTTGAAGGAGCAGGATTGTATCTCTCCCATTTCAGCTTGTCTTCACAGGAATCTACTGTTGGAACATCATATAGTAGCTTTGTGAAGGGTATAATGGAGAAAAAAAAAGAGTAAAGTGGAGAGAAAGGAGATTTGCAATAGGGATACCAATCAGAAGTATAATTTAATAATCCAATCAAGAGGTAATGAAGACCTAGTCATTTGTAGCAACTAGGTGAATGAGAATTAGCTACCCTATGTAATTTTGTTGAAATAAAAATGATAAGAATTTTATATGGTTATGTGTATAAATCTATATATCTATATTGATATATAGTGTGTATGGATATATGAATGTACATTTATTATTTTATGTGTATAAATGTATATGTGTATGTATATGTGTGTGTGTCTATATGTGTGTATATTTCTGTGATTCTGTGATTCACAGTGAACAATTAAGAATGGGTTTCCAGTTTGTTAACCTAAAGACTGGAGAGATGATGTTCTTAGCAAAAATGAATAAGTTTAGAAGGATGAGTAACTTGAGAAATGCAGATAATTATTTCACTTTGGAGGGTATTAATATTGTGATTCCTATTTGACATTCTTTTAGGAATATACTACAGTTAGGTTCTGACACAGAGCAATAAAAGAAAGAAAAACAGATCTAAAAGTCATCCATGAAGGAAATTATATTCAAATGAATAAAATTTAACAGGTCACTGAAAAAGAAAATCTTTCTAGAGAAGCAAAAGATATTGTTTTTCCAAAAGTCAGAGTGATATGGGAGAATAGACACTTAGAATTTTGAAACAATACAGGGTACTGAGAACGAGTGGTCAGAGAGGGAAAAGGTATAAATGATACCATCATTATGAAAATTCAGAGAGTATTTAGGAGAAGAGTGCACAGTGCTAATGCTGAGGAAAGGTCCAGAATGTGAGCATGGATAAGGAGTTATCAGATTTAGCAATAAAGTTATTATCAGTCACTTTTTTAAAGATTTTTCAAGGCAATGGGGTTAAGTGGCTTGCCCAAGGCCACACAGCTAATTATTAAATGTCTGAGGTCAGATTTTAGCCCAGGTACTACTGACTCTAAGGCCGGTGCTCTATTCACTGCATCACCTAGCCACCCCATCAGTCACTTTTGATGGTCATCTCAGATAATAATATCAGGTAGCATTTTTTCTTTCTTCCTTTTTTTCCTCAAGTTATATGTAAAAACAATCTTTAACTTTCAGTTTAAACCATTGATTTCTAATTTCTTCCACTTGCTCCCCTTCTGCTTCTGCTGAGAAACAAGTTATTTTATATAGATCCTAAATATGCAGTCATGAAAATCATTTCCATAAAAGACACGCTGTGAAAGAAACTCTAAATTTCCCCACTCCACAAAAGTAAAGAAACTTTAATAAAAGTTAAGTTAAAAACGTATATTTTAATCTTATTCAGACACCATCAGTTCTTTCTTTGGGGATGGATAGCATCTTTTATCACAGGTGCCTTAGTTATGGGTAAGAAAAGCTAAGTCATTCACAGTTGATCATCCTACAATATTACTGTTATTTGTATGCACTATGTTTCTTTTTGGATCAACTTACATGAACCTTTATAGTTGTTTTTATGAGCATTCTGGTCATTATTTCTTATAACAGAATAGCATTCTATCATAATCACATACCACAATTTCTTCATTCCCCAGTGAAGGACATCCCTTCAATTTCCAATTCCTTGCTACAGAGAAGAGCTGCTTTGTGAGGCAAGAGAGGAAGAGCCAAGATGAAAAAGAGAAGCCAAGAATTTCCTTAAACTCTCCTTCATTTGCCACATTGATCAAACCTTTAAACTGATCAACCTGCAAAAAAACTGAATGGAGCATTTTCCCCCAAGGTCTGTCTCAAGCGAAGCAAATGTGTGGCCAGTGAGGGAACTGAAATCCAGAATACTGACAAGCAACATGGCAAAGACAAACTGGAAAACAAACAGAACAGATCTGCAGTAGAGGCCCCTGGAGCAAGACACAGCATGCCAATAGTACATAAGGGCACCTGGGAGAGTTCCAACACAGGTACTTAAGACCCCCATTCAGTCAGTACCACTAGTCTGGATGGCCAGCCTAGAGAGCAATCTGTTAGTATTCCTTAAGCTCTCCTGGGAAGGTATTAATTCAGTTAGTGAGACTCTAGCATTCTTAATAAGCAAAGCCTGTGAGTGAGGCTCTCCCTCAACACAGGAAATTTGGAGCAATTTACTCAGCTTACTCAGAATGAATAAGAAAAATAACAGAAAAGCCAGGAATATAGAAAGTTAGCAAGAAGATAAGGATGGCAAAACACCATCAAGAAGTTAAGATGGCTGATAAAGCACTGCAAATGTTTAAAAATACAATTGGGAAAATGCAAAAAAAAAAAAAAAAAACACAGATCCTATAAAAATAGAATCAGTCAAATGAAAAAGGAGATGCCAAAGCAAACTGATGAAAATAATTCCTTGAAGAATAGTTCAGGGCAATTGGAGGCTGATGACTATAAGACATCAAGAATCAGTCAATAAAAATTTTAAAAAAGAAGAAAATGTCAAATACATCACTGGAAGTACAACTGATTCAGGAGAGATAATTTAAGAATTATTGGGCAATCCAAAAGCAATGATAAAAAATAACTTGTACATGTTTCAAACAATCATCAAGGAGGGGAAGCTGGTGGGTGGGATAGTTAATAGAGTACTGAACCTAGAATCAGGAGGACCTGAGTTTAAATCACTTAATACTTTATTCTATGACATTAGGCAGATTAATCCCATTGCCTTACCAAAAAAAAAAAAAATCATCAAGGAAATCTGTCCTGACAGAGAAACAGGGTGTAAAATAGTCCTTAAAACAATCACCTCCCAAATAGGATCCTAAATTGAAAATTTCAATAAGTCATTCTAAAATTATCAGATCAAGGAGATATAATAATTATGTAGGCCAAAAGAAAGAAGCAATTCGAATACCAAGGAGGTTTTTGCAATACTTGGCAGCATAAATATTAAAGCAACAAAGATTTGCAATAAGATATTTTAGAGGACAAAGACACTTAAATTTATTCCCAGATTCAACTACTCAGAGAAAAATTGAGCTTACTCTTTCAGAGGAAAAGATGAACACTTAACGAAATAGGTGATTTTCATATCTCACTCGTGGAAAAAAAAACAGAGCTCTTCAAACAGAAGACTGAAGAGATACATAAAAGGATAAATAATCATAAGAAAAAGACTGTTATTCAATAAAATTAAAATGTTTACATCCCTATGTAGGAGGAATATATGCATAACAATTTTATAAATGTAACTCTTTTAGGGCGTGTATACTTACATTGAAGGTATGAACATAAGTTGATTTTGATGGAATAATTTTAAAAAATTTGAAACTAAAAACATGTATTTGCTATGAGACAGGAGGAAGAGGGAGCTAGAATGGAATAATATACATTGAATGAATACATGCAAGGAACCTATTATAGTAGAGGGAAAGAAAGGAGTAGATGAAAATTGTTTGACTCTTACTTTCATTGAATGTGGCTCAATAAGGCTATAATGCATGCATTCAATTTGGATTAGAAATTTATCTTACTCTTCTGTACTAGGAGGGAGAGGTGGATTGACAGAAATAAGGAAAGGAAGGAAAGAAACGGCAAAAGGGAAAAGTCAAAGAAAAGGGAGGAGAGGCTTATAGAAGAGAGTAGATTGAGGAAAGTGATGGTCAGGAGGAACAAATATCCTGGTAAGGAGGGAAAGGAACAAAGAAGAAAGAAAAGTACATATGGAGGGATGATAGGATGGCAAGTAATAAAGAGTTATTAATTATAGCTGAGAATGTGAATGGTGTGAACTCTCCTATAAAACAGAAGCCAATAGGAGAGTGGGATAAAAATATGAATCCTACAATATGTTATTTAGCTTTAAAGAACAGAGATACAAATAGAATAAAGGCAAAGGGCAGAAGTAAAATACCTTTTGTTTCAGGTGAAGTGAAAATAGTAGGGGTAGCATTCCTTATCTCAGAAAAGGCAGGAATAAAATGAGATCTTACTAAAAGGGATAAAGAAGGAAAGTACTTTCTCCTAAAAAGTAACAGATAAAATGAAATAATATCAATGGTAAGCATACATGTAACATGTAGTATAACATATAAATTCTTAAAAGAGAAACAAAATCTTACAGGAAAACATAGAAAAAAAATTAGACTGATGGGGGACCTTAAATTAACTACAAAACAAAAAAAAAAGAAAGAAGGTCCCCCAAGTAGAATTTTACAAAACACTGATATAGTAGACTTCTAGAGAAAATTGAATGGGGATAGAAAGGAATATACAGTTTTCTCTGTGGTACAGGCACCTACACAAAAATTGATCATGTATTAAGGTATAAAAACCTCATACTCAAATGTAGAAAGGCAGAATTATTGAATGCACACTGTTCAGATTGTGATGCAATAAAATGAATGTCCAATAAATGATCATGGAATGTGTATCTAAAACTAATTGGTAATTAAATAACCTAATTTAAATAATTAGTGGATCAAATAGCAATTCAAAGAAAGAATTAATTATTTCATTCAAGACAGTAACAATAATGAGACAACATTCCAAAACTTATGGAATACAACCAAAGAAGTTATTAGGGGAAATATTAGAAAGAGTATATATGAATGAAATATGTATGCAACTAATAAAAATAGCAAAAAAATGAATTAATAATCTCCAATTAAATACAAAATTTAAAATTCTGAAAATTAAAGATGTAATAAAATCAAAAGCAACAAAACTATTAAAGTAAAAATTAAAACCAAGAGTTGCTTTTATAAAAAAAAGAAAGAAAACCAAATTAGTAGTATCAAAAATGGAAAAGAATTCACCACCAATGAGGAAATTTAAATAACAATGAAGAACTATTTTCCCTAACTGTATGTCAATACATTTGATGACCTAAGTGAAATAAATGAATATTTACAAAAAATTGTCCAGGTTAAAAGATGAGAAAATTAAATGCTTAAATAAATAACCCTATCTCAGAAAGAAATTGAACATGTTGTCAATCATATCCCTAAAAAAATCTTCAGGAACATATGGATTCACAATTAAATTCTACCAATGTTCAAGGAACAATTGCTCCCAATTATATGTAAACTATGTGGAAAAAAAAAGTAGCTAAAAAATGGGGTCTGTTAATTTCAGTCTAAGACACTAAAATGGTGCTAGTGCCTCAACCCGGAAGAGTCAAAACAGAGAAAGAAAATTATAGACAAATTTCACTAATGAATATGGATGTAACTATTTTAAATAAAATATTAGCAAAGCAATTACACAGCAAGTTATCACTAGAGTAATACAGTATGATCAACCAGGATTTATTACAGAAATTCAGGGTTAAACCAAGATTAGGAAACCTATCAGCATAATTGACATATCAATGTGAAACCTAACAAATCATGATTTTTCTCAATATATGATGAAAATCTTTTGACAAAATATAGTACCCACTCCAACATTAATCACTTTCCATTTTTTTCATCTTAGCCAATCTGAAAGGTATGAGGTGATGCTTCATAGTTGTTTTAATTTGCATTTCTTTAATCAATAATGATTTGGAACATTTTTTGTATGGCTCTATATAGTTTTAATTTCTTCATTTGAAAACTGCCTATTCATTTCCTTTGACCATTTATCAATTGGGTAATGGGAAAATATCATGAAGGAAAACTGTTCAAATTTAGTAGATCAAGAGGGCAAAATATCCATTGAAAGATTACAGAGTACTCCTTCATAAAAAGATCTCACAATGAAAATTCTAAGGACTCTCACAGCAAAATTCTAGAATTTTCAAATCAAGGAGATAGTATTGCAAGTAGCCAAAAAGACGCAATTTAAACACAAAGGAAGCACAATTAAAGTTAAAAAGAACTTATCAACTTCAATGTTAAAGGTTCAGAGGTCTGAATATGAAATTTTGGAAGGCAAAGGACCTTGAAATATAACCAGTAAAATTCAGCATATTCTGTCAGGGGGAAAAGATGGTTGCTCAATGAAATAGAGGACTAACAAAATTTCCTAATACAGAGAGCAAAACTGAACATAGAATTCAATATTCAAATAAAAGACCTGAGAGGTGTTTAAAAAGATAAACAGAAAATTGAAAAAACACAGATTTTTGTCAAGAACATTTTATTGTATATAATCCTACAAAGGAGATAAAATTTAAAACTTTTGAGAATTGAATTTTTCTTAGGACATTAAATGTGTTGAATATTGCTGAAGAGATAGCACTTAGAGAATATGGGAATGGTTGGTCCTTGACCTTCTGTCAAAGAAGACCAAAATGGTATCACTATAATTGCAACAAATTACAGTGGGTCCTACTATGACTGATCTGACCAATATAAGCTCAGAATTCTCTACCTCAGGCTGTGCACAAATAGTCCAGATAAATATCTTGGGTGTAAACATATATGGTTCATATTTCCTTTGTGCTACTTTAATTCTGACTTGCTCATAGAGCTCATTACTTTTTCTGATGAGGGTACTAAAGGGACAATGGGAGAGAATCTACTTGAAACTTTGGTTAGGGACAGCTGTAGGTCTTTGACTGGAATACTATGGAAATAGATGGAGAATGTATATTTAAAATGACTTTGCTATTAGTTTTGGCTACAGTTGAAGGATGTATACTTGAGGGATTTATGAAATGATTTCACTTTGCATGATACTTTGGTTCATGAGGATTATGTGTCCATGGAGGGTACTTGAAAGGGTATAAGATATAAAATGATTATAATTTGTTGTGTTTCATGACTTTTGAAAAGTATATTTCTATTTAGAAGGAAGAATACTCAGTGAGTATGAGGCAATACTGCTTATCATTCAAACAAGCAAGCAATCAATCAATGTTTTTAGACAGTTGTCAGTTTATCAAGCAATCTATCAATCAACTTTTCATTATACTCTGATAATACTTTGAACTTATCAATGAAGCAATCAATCAATCATTGATTGTACTTTGATTGATGGTACTTCTATCAGATCATATAAAAAAGTATAATTTGACTAAGTTGATGTAAGTTTAAGAAAGAATAAAACAGTAAAAAAAAGTAAATTTAAAGAAGGCGAGGTATTAATGTATAAATAACAGCAGGAAAAGAGGTCAAAAGACCTATAATAGTAGAGAGAAAGAAGGGAGGATGTGACCACTGAATAAATCCTGTTCAATAGATTTGGTCCACAGAAGAAATAATATACATTTCCAATTGGATTTAAAAATTAATTCTACCCTACAAGGAAGTGGGGGGGGGGAGGAAAGAAAAGGGAAGAAGGAAGTGATAAAAGGAAAAAGAAAATGTATAAGAGAAAGTGAACTTAAAGTTAAAATTAAAAAGAAAAGTTAAAAGGAATGGGAACAAAGCATTGGTGAGGCAGAATATGAGGAAACAAAGGGGAAAAGTACAAACAGGGAAATATAACATGGAAGGAAATCATGAGGAGTTATAAATGTAAATATGAATGGGATAAACTCATAAAGCAAAATGGATAGCAGAATGTATTAAAAATCAGAATCCTGCAATATGTTTTTACAAGAAATACATTTCAGTCAGAGAGATATACACCACACAAAGATAAAAGACTGAAACAAAGTATATTATAGTTCAGTAGAAGTAAAAAATTCAATGATAATGAGTCTGATCTCAGATAAAGTAAAAGCAAAAATAAATATCATTAAAAGGGATAAGGAGGGATCTTCTTAAAGGGCACTGGAAGGGCAATGAAATTGTATCATTTTTAAATTCATATGCACCTAGTGGAATAGCATCCAAAATCTTAGAGAAGAAGGTGAATGGATTACAAAGTGATATAGACAGAAAATCTATAATAATGGGATACCTCAACCTCAATCTTTCATAACAAGATAAAGCTAACCACAAAATAAAAAAGAAAGAAATTAAGAAGATATGCAGAATCTTAGAATTCCTAAATATCATATATCTCTGGAGAAAACTGAATGGGGATAGGAATAAAAATATATCTTTTTAACTGAAGCATATGATATCTATACCAAAACTGATCATTTACTGGGACATAAATAACTTCCATGAAATACAGAAAGGCAGAAATAATGAATGAATACTTTTATCATGATGCAATAAATCTTACATGCAATAAAGGACATGGGAAAGGTAACCCAAAAATTAATTGGGAACTAATTGATGTAATTTTAAAGAAATAGTAGATCCAACAAATCATAGAAAAAATAATTTCATCCAAGAAACTGATAGCTAGGAGATATCATACCAAAATTTAGGGGTTGCAACAAAAGCACTTTTTAGGGGAAATATTAAATCACAAAATGCATATACTAATAAAATAGAGGAAGAGATCAATCAATTTAGTATAAATCAAACAAGCTAGAAAAATAACTAGTTAAAGATTTCCAATTAAATATCAAGTAAGATATTCTGAAAATCAAAAGGGACTTTCAAACAATTTAAATAAAGAAAAGCATTGGCCTAATAATTAATACTGAGTTGGTTTCATTAAAAAAACACAATAAAATAAATAAATTTTTGCTTAATTTGATAAAAAGGAAGAAAATTTTATATTACAGTATCAAAAAATGAAAAAAAGATAAACTCACCACTGACAAGGAGGAATTTTAAAAAATAATTTGAGCTATTCTTCTAAATATATGCTTATAAATTTGATAACCTAAGGGGAAGGAATAACTACAAAAATATAATCTTCCAAGATTCACAGAAGAGGAAATGAAATGCTTAAATAGCCTCCTTTCATAAAAAAGATATTGATGAAACAAATAAACTTACTAAGAAAAAATCTGCATGTTCAGATGGATTTGCAAGTGAATTCTACCAAACATTAAAGTAACAATTAATTCCCATTCTATATAAACTATTAAAAAAAGGAGTTCTACCAAATTCCTTTTAGGTCAGCTATATGGTTCTGATACCAAAGTCAGGAATAAATAAAACAGATAAAGAAAATTGCAGACCCATCTCCCTAATGAACATTGATGTAAAACTCAAGTAAAATTTTAGCAAAGAGATTACAGAAAGTTTTTTTTAGGTTTTTGCAAAGCAAATGGAGTTAAGTGGCTTGCCCAAGGCCACACAGCTAGGTAATTATTAAGTGTTTGAGATCGGATTTGGACCCAGGTACTCCTGACTCCAAGGCCGGTGCTTTATCCATTACACCACGTAGCCACCCCTCCACTATGCCACCTAGCTGCCTCAAGATTACAGGAAGTTATAGCTAGGATAATACACCATGATCAGAAAGGATTTATACCAAGTGGGCAGGGAAGCTTCAATTGTGGAAAACATTCAAATTAATTGAAGTTATAACTAACAAAACCAACAAAAATCATATGATTATTACAATAAATGCTGAAAAAATATTTTAAAACTACATATTCATTCCTATTAAAAACATGAGAGAATATAGGAATAAATGGATTTTTTCTTAAAATAATAAGTAGTATCTATTTGAATCACCAAATATTATATGTAATGGGAACTAACTAGGAACATTTCCAATAAAATCAGGGGTGAAACAAGGGTGTTATCACCTCCAATACTATTCAAAATATTATTAGAAATACTAGCTTAAACAATAAGAGAAAAAAATGACAATGAAGCAATTTAAATTGATAATGAGAAAGCAAAATTTTCACCCTTTGCAGATAATATGATGGTGTACTTAGAGAATCCAAGAAAATCATCTATAAAACTACTATAAACAACAAAATCAGTAAAATAATAGAATATGAAATAAGCACACATTAATTATCAGCATTTCTATACATGAATAGAAAAATCCAATGACAATAGCTAGAAAGGGAAATGCCTTTAAAGTGACTGCAGACAACATTACATGCTTGGAAATCTGCCTCCCAAGTCACAACTAAAAAACAAATGAACACAGTCACAAAGCACTTTTCACCCAAAGTGTTCAGATCAATACATTTGTAAAATGTCAATTGATCCTGGTTAGGTTGAGTTAATATGATAAAAATGACATTCTTCCACAATTAATTTACTTATTCAGTGCCATATCAGTCAAATAACAAACAACTATTTTGCTGATCAAGAAAAAATAGTAACAAATTTCATCTGCAGCAACAAAAGATCAAGAATCAAGGGAAGTGATGTTTGCCCAAGATGGCAGAGAGAGAGAGAGAGAGAGAGAGAGAGAGAGAGAGAGAGACTTCTGGCCAATATAATCAAGAGAATAAAGGCACTGTGCTAAGGTCTCCTGGTTCCCCCTCAGAAATAACATGAAACTGCCCTCTTAACATAAATCCTATGAACAAAACACAGGAAAAAGAAGTTAGAAGAACATCTAGCTCAAGGTTTGTCTTTGGGGATTGCGGGTCAGCCAGGTGCACAGAGTCTACCTGGAAGGGTGAGAGCTGGATTTGTCTAAGATCAGCCTTGGAGACATTGACTGTGGGAGCCACAATCTGGAAGCAACTACGGTGGAGGTGTTGACTGTTAGAATGATGGTCTATGGCCGTGATGGTCTGGGGCTTACTGCCAAGGCTGGAGGGTGAGTTCCAGTTCAGGAGATTTGTTGACATCCATCTCCAGGACTCCTCTGGTCTGCAGGATTTCAGACTCCATACCTTCATTTCAGCTTCACAGAAGCTGAACTCTTCTCAGAGCAAACACAGTAACAGCATATTGCTGCCCTAGGCTCAGACTTGGGCAGCAGAGCTCTCTCATCTGTGAATAGGGAGAGTAATTAACTTGCCCCAGGGCACAGCCTATATTGTGAAGGGTAAAATTATCCAGCAGCTTTGCCCACAAACTTCATGTAAAGAGAAAGGACCTCAAATCAAGATCACAGACACTCCAGAGAAAGCAGTCAGCACACCCTACTGGCCAGCCCACTTGGAGTTATTAAACTCTGTGAATAAAGCCTCTAGGGATCCTGACACAATACCTCTGTTAACCAGCCACAGCACCAATACAAGAGCTTAGGAAAATGAAGAAAGGTCAGGGAAAAGAGGGGGGGGTCCAAGGAAAAATTTCAAAGGTAGAGATCTGGAACCTCAGAGAAAAACTATGATTTGGTCTCCAGCACAGAAAGATTTCCTTGAAGAAATCAGGGAGGAGTTTAAAAATCAATTGAAAAATTTGGGGAAAGGAACCCAAGAGAAGATTAACAATTTGCACAAGAAAACAAATCCTTGGAAAATGCAATTGGACAAATGTAAAAAGAAAATAATTCACCCAAAACCTCAATTGGTCAAATGACAAACTCTTTGAAAATTAGAAGTGATCAATTAGAAAAGAATTTGGAAAAGATAAATGAAGAAAATTCTTCTCTCAAAAAAAGGAATGGAATCTGTGGAAACTAATGATGTCATGAGATAACTAGATTCTGTTAAATAAAACCAAAAGATTGAAAAAATAGTAGAAAATGTAAAATACTTCATCAGCCAAAACACTGACCTCAATAATAGACCAAGAAGAGATAACCCAAGAATTATTGGTCTTCCTGAATACACTGAAGAGAAAAAAAAGCCTGGAATTAATGTTACAGGATGTAGTGATAAAAAACTTCCCTGATATCATGGAACCAGAAGGCATAGTAGTTATTGAAAGAAAACATCAATGCCCTCAGGAAAGGGATTATAAAATGAAAACACCAAGGAATATTGTAGCCAAATTCCAGAATCTATTAAATAAAAGAGAAAATTCTGCAAGTGGCCAGAAAGAAACAATTTAAATACCAAAGAGACAAAGTAATTATTATACAGGATCAGGTTACATCAACATTAAGGGAATGAAGGGGCTGGAATGAGATGTTCCAAAGAGCAAGTGAGCCTGGAATGTAGCCCAAAATCCACGATCTGGCAAAACTGTTCCTTTTCTTCCAAGAGAAAAGATGGTCATTTAATGAAATAGAAGACTTCCAACATTTCCTGGTGGAAAGACTGTAGTTAAATAGAAAATTTTGACATCAAACAGGAGACTCAAGAGACACATTAAAATGTAAAAAAGAAAAAGGGTAAAAGAAAAAAAAAACTGCTGTCCAAAAAAGATGAAACTGGCTATGTCCCCACCTATGAGAAAGATTCTCATAACTCTTGAGATTAGTAACTCTATTAGAGCTCTATTAGAGAGAATATAGCCAGCCAAAAGTGAGGGACACTCATGACTTATCCATGGAAATACTATACAATAAGGTGACAGTGGTTATATCCCTACATAGGAGAAAAACTCTAATAACTTTTCAGAA
Organism: Macrotis lagotis; assembly: GCF_037893015.1. Classification (NCBI taxonomy): domain Eukaryota; kingdom Metazoa; phylum Chordata; class Mammalia; order Peramelemorphia; family Peramelidae; genus Macrotis; species Macrotis lagotis. Next base: position 177,394,577 of record NC_133664.1, on the reverse strand, counting down.
TTGTAACTCTATTAGAATATACATAGAAGAGATGGACACTCATGATTTTCTGTGACTCAGATAGAATGATTTAAAAACAATACCCCATTTTAAAGGGGGACAATAAGGAGACAGGAGGATGGAGTTAATTGAATGGCATAAATCTCATTACATTAAGAGGTACAAAGGACCTATTGCGATAGAGGGGGAAAATGGTGGAGGTGAGTACTGCCTGAATCTTAATTTCATCAGATTTGGCTTGAAGTTAGCATACAAAAATATATATGCTCAGTTAAGTTAAGAAACTTATCTTACTTTTCAAGTATTAAAGGGGGGAAAGAGGAGGGGGGAGGAACAGGGTAACCAACAAAAGGAAAAAAAGGAAGAAAGGGAAATGGTAAAGGGGAAAGAAAGGGAATGATATTGATATAGGAGGGGAAACAAAATGAAGGTGGTGGTATTCAGAAACAAAATCTTTAAATGATTAAATGAATAAATTAGAGAAAGAGGAAATCAATGAACTAAATATGCAACTAAAATGAAAGAAAGAATAAATTAAAAAAACACAATTATTACCAAATTAGAAATTCTAAAAATTAAAGGAGAAATTAATAAAATTAAAAGCAAAAAACCCTATTGAACTAATATATAAAACCAAGAGTTGCTTTTATGAAAAAACCAATAAAATTGATAAAACTCTGCTCAATTTGATTAAAAAAGAAAGGAGAAAATCAAATTGCTGGTATCATAAATTGAAAAGGTGACATCACCAGCAAGGAGGAGGAAATTAAAGTAATAATTTGGAATTACTTTGCCCAACTCTAAGACAATAATTTGATAATCTAAGTGAAATGAAATAATATTTTAAAAATATAAGTTGCCCAGGATAAATGAAGAAGAAATTAACTACCTAAAAACCCTATCTCAGAAAAAGAAATGCAACAAGCCATTATTGAACACCATAAGAAAAAGTCTTTATGGCCAGATGGATTCACAAGTGAATTCTGTCAGACATTTAAGGAACAATTGATTCCAACTTTACATAAATTCTGGAAAAATAGGTGAAGAAGGAACTCTGCCTAACTCTTACTATGGCACCAATATGGTGCAGATACCAAACCCTGATGAATATCGATGCAAAAATCTTAAATAAAATCTCAGCAAAATGAATACAACAAATTATCAGTAGGATAATACATTATGATCAAGTTGGATTTATCCCAGGAATTCAGGGTTCCTTCAGTATTAGGAAAACCATTAGTATAATTAATTATATCAATAACACACCTATCAGAAATCTTATGATTATATCAATAAATGCTGAAAAAATCTTTTCACAAATACAACACCCATTCCTATTAAAAACACTAGATAACTATTTGAATACATGCATTATGCCTTAGAAAAATAAGCAGTATCTAACTTAAACCATTAGCAGACATCATATGCATTGGAGATTGGGTAGATGCATTCCAAATAAGATTGAAACAAGGATGCCCATTATCACCACTACTATTCATTATTGTATTACAAATATTAGCTTCAGTAATAAGAGAAGAAATAGAAATTGAAGGAATTAGAATTGGTTGGGAAGGAAGAGACAAAACTCATTCTTTGCAGATGACATTAGGTATCCCTAGAGACACCTTGAAAAATCATCTAAAAACTACCAGAAATAATTCACAAATTATTAAATTCACAGGATATAAAATAAACCCTCATAAATCCATAACATATCAATATATGTTTAACAAGATACAGCAGAAAGATCTAGAAAGAGAAATCCCATTCAAAGTAACCTCAGACAATATAAACTACTTGGGAGTCTACCTGCCAAGGAAGACCCAGAAACTCTATGAAAACAACTATAAAACACTTCTCATACAAATAAAATCAGATTTAAATAACTGGGCCAATATCAACTGCTCATTGATAGGCCAAACTAATATAATAAAAATGACAATTCTATCAAAATTAACCTACTTGTTTAGTGCCCTACCAATCAAAATTGCAAAAAATTACTTTAATGAGTTAGAAAAAATGGTAATTAAATTCATATGAAAAAAAAGGTCAAGAATTTACAGGGATTTAATGACCCTCAGAGGTTTGCTTTTGAAGATGCAATAGGTTTTGTTCACTTAACTTAGTAATTTCAAGCTCCAATCAGGAGGGGGTGCTGGTTGCTTTTTCTGGAGTTTTTGGGTCCCTCAGTAGCAGGGTCTGAGTTGACCCTGAACACTGGGCTGGGTCCTGATGGAGGGAATTAATCTCTTTCAGTTGAGTGAACTCTATTGGCCATGCCTTAGCCTGAAGGTTGGGGGATTGGTTATTGTTTGTTCTGGCCAGAGAGATCTGCTGAAAGTATGGAATTCATGTCCCTGGCCCAGCTGGTTGTTCTCCAGGCTTTCTCTGATACTCTGTGCTGGAACTCACCCTCCCCTAGCTCCTGCCCCACCCCCCACCAAATTCTCTGTGGCTAAAGCTGGATCTTGCATCTGTCTCTGTTCCCGGTTTACCCATGGTCTCCTGAGACAGACCTTCTTCTCTTTCTGGGTTTTGTCAGTCGAATTTCTGTTAAGAGGTTCTTTCATGTTGTTTTTGAGGGGGTGCACTTAACACAGTGCCAGTCTTCTTTCTGCCATCTTGGTCGGAAGTCAACCTCAAGGAATGGCAATTCTATCTTAATTAAATTACTTATTTAGTGCCACTTCAATCAAACTTCCAAAAATTATATTAATGGGTTAGATAAAATATTATCTAAATTCATATGGAGAAAAAATCAAGAATATTAAGGGAATGAATGAAAAAAATGAAAAGGAATTAGGCTCAATCTTAGCAATGCTAAACTTACATTATAAAACTCCAGCTCACAGTGGATCAGTACATTAGGTTTAGAAGAGACAGCAGTAAATGTCTATCATAATCTTGTAGTCTTGGATAAACCCAAAGACTCCAGCTTCTGGGACAAAAACTCCGTCTTTGAAAAAAAAATGCTGGGAAAACTGTAAGATAGTATGATAGAAACTAGATATAGATCAACATCTCTCACCCTATACCAAGATAGCATTGAAATTCAGAATTTAGACTTAAAAAAGTATTATTATAAGCTAGTTAGGTGAACAAGGAATGGTTTACCTCTCAGATCTATGTAAAAGTGAGCAATTTATGACCAAAGAAGAGATAGAGGACATTATAAAAAACAACCTGTGTTATTTTTATTTTATTAAGTTAAAAAGCTGTGCACAAACTAAATCACTGCAACTAAGATTAAAAGGAAAGTAGTAAGTTGGGAAACAGTTATTACAACTAGTATTTCCAACAAAGGACTCATTTTAAAATATAAAGAGAACTGAGTCAAATTTATACAAAATAATAAAAATGAGTCATTCCACGAATTCATAAGTGGTCAAAAATAAGGTAAGGCAATTCTCTCTTAAAGAAATTAAAGTTGGGGTGGCTAGGTGGTGTAGTGGATAAAGCACCGGCCTTGGAGTCAGGAGTACCTGGGTTCAAATCTGGTCTCAGACACTTAATAATTACTTAGCTGTGTGGCCTTGGGCAAGCCACTTAACCCCATTTGCCTTGCAAAAAAAAAAACCTAAAAAAAAGAAATTAAAGTTATTTATAGTCATGTGAAAATTTTCTCTAAATCATTATTGATTAGAGTATTGCAAATTAACACCTCTTTGGTAACTCCAACGGCATACTTGGTTATCTTGAGGTGCTTATAAAGCAGCATTTGTGAATGAGCAATACAAAGCTTTTTATTTCACTCCATACTTGGAACAAAATACTTTTCTACAAAGGGCATCAAAATGCTATGGGACAACTAAGTGGTACAGTGGGTGGAGTATGTACCCTGGAGTCAGGAAGACCTGAGGTCAAATCCAACCTCAAGCACTTAATAATTAGCCTAACTGTGTGACCTGGGGTAAGACACTTCACCCCATTTCCTCACAAAAATAAAAACAAAAAACATCTTGGATGTAGACTTTTATTCTCTTTCCCTTAATCCTAATTCCTCATGCCAGAAATTACTAATTTCTAAGCATGTTTAAAAATATGTATGTAAAACACTAACCTGACTGTTCCTGAGGGGAGGTTGGTGGGAAGAGAGGGTGGAAGGAAATTGTGATCTTGGAAAAATACATATACAAATGTATGAAAATAAATAAATGATTTTTTTAAAGAGAAACAGGAAGGCTAGGCAGCTCAGTAGATACAGCACTGGCCCTGGAGTCAGGAGTAGCTTAGTTCAAATCCAATCTCAGACAATAATTACCTAGATGTGTGGCCTTGGGGAAGCCACTTAACCCCACTGCCTTGCAAAAAAAAAAAGCAAAATAAAGGAACAGATGAATAAATAAATAAACAAAGAAATAAAGAAAGAAAAAAAGAAAGAGATAGATAAATAGGTAAATAAATAAATAAACTGGAGCAGGAATTGGGAAAAAATCTAGTATAATCTACCGGAAAAGGGGGAACTGGGGAAGGGAAGGATGGTAAGATGGTATGGATAAAATGGAAGGAAAGGTATAAGTGAAAATAAATCTACATTAAATTTTTAAAGAAAAATCAAAGGTGAAGGGTAGTAAAATTTTGCTGAGGAGGAATAAGAGAAAAAGGAAAGAGATAATTATGAATAAAGATAGCACAGAGGGAAATACAGAATTTGTAATCTTAACTTCAAATGTGAATGGAATGGACTATCATGTAAAACAGAAGCAGATAGAATGGAATATGTTGTTTACAAGAAAAACATTTGAAGCAGAGAGATACACACAGACTAAACTTAGAAGGTTGCAGCAAAATATATTTTACCTCAGTTTAAGTTAAAAAAATAAAACAGGGAGAGTGAGCCTGTTGTCAGATAAAATAAAAGCAAAAATTAATCTCTTTAAAGGAGATAAGGAAGGAAATGAAAATCTTAAAAGGCACCATTGATAATGATGCTATATCATAATTAAATATGCAACCAGTCATATAGCATACACATTCCTAGAGGAAGAGCTGAGTGAATTACAAGCACACTTGGACAATAAAATGTTAGTAATGGTTGGAGCTCAATTTCCCTATCTCAGAACTAGATAAATCTAACTACAAAATAAACAAGAAGGAAGTTTAAGAAAGTGAATGAAATCTCAGAAAACTTAAAATGATAGACCTCTGTAGAGCCTAATGGGGATAGAAAAGAATTTCACTCTTTTTTTCAGCAGTACATGCTACCTATGCCAAAATTGAGCTTGTACTATGGCACAAAAACGTTATAATCTGATGCAGAAAGGCAGAAATAATAAATACACACTTCTCAGACCATGAAACAATAAAAATTATGAGTAATAAAGAGTCATGAAAAGATGTACCAAAAATGAATTGGTACTTAATTTAATGACTTAATGACTTAATTTAAATGAGAACTGAATCAGACAGCCAATAATAGAAACAAAGAAAATTACATCCAAGAAAATGATAATAATAAGATATCATGCCAATATTTTTGGTTGGTTACCAAGGTCATTTTGAGGGGAAAATTTATATCTCTAAATATCTCTATGAATAAAATAGAGAAATTAGGCATACAACTAAAAAGCTAGAACAAGATCAAATTAAATATCCCCAATTAAATATCACATTTGAAATTCCTAAAAAATCAAGAGAGAGAGATTAATAAAATTGAAAGCAAGAAACTTTTGATCACATAAATAAAACTGAGTTGATTTTTATGAAAAAGCCAATAAAATAAAGAAACCTTTGGTCAATCTAATTTCTAAAAAAGAGAGAAGATAACTATATTACCAGCATCAAAAATGAAAAGGGTGAACTAAACACATATGAGAAGGAAATTAAAGAGATAATTTAGAGCTATTTCACATAAATTTATTCCAATCAATTGGATAACCTGAGTGAAATGGATGAATATTTTCAAAATTACAAACTTCCCAGATTAACAGAAGAGGAAATAAATTACTTAAATAACACCATTTCAGAAAAAAAGAAATTGAAGAAACTATCAATTAACTCCCTAAGAATAAGACTCCAGGTCCAGATGAAATTACAAGTGAATTCTACCAAACATTTAAGGAAAAATTAATTTCTATTCTTTATAAACTATTTAAAAATAGGTGAAGAAGGTGCTCTGCAAACTCCTTTTATAGCAACAATATGATGTTGATACATATACTAGGAAGAACTAAAACAAAGACAATTATAGACCAATCTCCCTAACGAACATTGCTGCAAACATCTTAAATGAAATTTTAGCAATGAGATTGCAAGTTATTACTAGGATAACAAACTGTGATCAGGTAGGATTTAAACCAGATAGGTAAGGATGTTTCAATATTAGGAAAATACTCAACATAACTGAATATAACAATAACAAAACCAACATAAAGCATTTAATTATCTCAACAGATGCTTAAAAAGTCTTTGATAAAATGAAACATCCATTCCTATTAAAAACACTATAAATTTCAGGAATAAATGGAGTTTTCCTTAAAATAATATATAGTATGTATCTACAAACATCAAGAAATATTCTTGCAACGGTAATAAACTTGGAGCATTTCCAATAAAATCTGATATGAATCAAGGATCCCCATTATCACCAAAACTGTTCAATGTAATATTAGAAATACTGGCTGTAGCAATGAGAGAAGAAAAAAAATTGCAGGCATAAGAATTGACAATGAGGAAGAAACACTTTCACTCTTTTCACTTAATATGATGATATACTTAGAGAACCAAGAAAATCATCTAAAAATTTCCTTGAAACAATTAAGAAATTCAACAAAGTAGCTGGATGTAAAATAAGCCCACATAAATCATCAGCATTTCTATATATAAACAACAAAGCCCAAGAAAAAGGAAGAAAAAGAGAAATTCCATTTAAAAATAACTATAGACTCAATAATTAAATACTTGGGAATCTACCTCCCAAGACAAATCCAGAAACTGTATGAACACAATTATAAAGCACTTCTCATTCAAATAGTCAGATCTAAATGATTTGGAAAAATATCAATTGCTCATGGTTCAGTTGAGCTAATATAATAAAAGTGACAATTCTACCCAAAGTAAATTATTATTCACCACCATACCAATCAAACTATTAAATACATATTTTACCAAACTAGAAAAAAATAGTAACAAAATTCACCTGGAGCAACAAATGATAAAGAATAGCAAGAGGGTACTGATGAAAAAATCATGTAATAGAAGATGGCCTAGTTCTCCTTCATCTAAAACTATACAATAAAGAGTCAGTCATCAAAACTGGGCAAGAACTCATCATTTGATAAAAACAACAATAACAATGCCAACTGAAACAAAAAACATATAGGAAAATTGGAAAGAAGACTGGCAGAAACCAGGAATAAGACAATATCTAACTTTATATATCAATATAAATACAACCAGGTTTATTTTTATTTTTTAAACATGAAGATAATAGCACAAGAAAATCAGGTGACTGTGAAAAAAAATTACTTATCAAATCCATGTTCTTTATCGATGATAATCTACTGCTCCTTGCAGTTGCAAACAATCGTACTCCTCTTAATTCTGAAACTGTGACTAGAGCCCTTGATCCTGCGTGACCAATAACCAGTGTTCCTAAACACACTTGAATGTGTATATATATATATATATATATATATATATATATATACATATATATTTTTCTATATATGTATATTAATTATATATGGGCATACATATATATACATACATTTTCTGAGGAAAAATGCTAAGAATTGCTGTTTGAAATCTAATATATATGTGTGTATATATGCTATAAAAGTTCTATCCTATCTGTAAACAAAAAAGAAAAATTAATTTTAAAACTATAATTAAGCATGATGTTGCATTTCATTATTCTATTGTTAAAATTAATATTAAAAAATTTCATGGGGTGGCTAGGTGGTGTAGTGGATAAAGCACCGGCCTTGGAGTCAGGAGTACCTGGGTTCAAATCTGGTCTCAGACATTTAATAATTACCTAGCTGTGTGGCCTTGTTCAAGCCACTTAACCCCATTTGCCTTGCAAAAACCTAAAAAAAATGTCATGAAACAAATACTAAGATTAACTACTGAATATACTTCAGGAGAGTAGCAACTTGGGTTTGTTGACTTTTGCAAACTTCTTGAGAAATTGATCATGATTTCTATTATTGACAGGTAATATTGTAATATTTGGTAAGTCACTAAACTTTTCTTTACTGCAAATTAGTTCATATAGGTACTTTAAAAATGCTCTAAACTGAGTTGGTACCGTTTTCAAATATTTGTGCTATATTAATAATTTTTTGACTTCTTAAAATGTTTTATCATTCTATTGGAAACAACTTTACAAAATCATTTTATTTCTATATTAAAGATACTCCTAAATATGGTTTTTGTTTCTTACCTAATATCATCATTAGAAAAATGCTCTTTTTCTACTACTAAGGTTTATTAGGTTCATTCATACTGCACTGCTGTTTAAAATACAGATTGTTAACCTGATTGTGTACATATATATGTTTACCAGGCTTTTAAACTGGATATATTGGCTTCATAAATAGTGAAGTTTTCTTCAGAGCAATAATGCTGTGTTGTGTAAATCCTGTAAATACAAATTTTATATGCAAATATGTTGCATGGATCATCACAATGTTACCAGAGTTCTGTGCATTATATTATGACATACATTACAGAGTTTGTTAAAGACTTGTGATTTTAATTCTTTAAACGGAAGAGGTTTTTTATTTGCAGATGTACTAATTAAAACTCATTTTTTTTCTGTATTCAAATGCCATACATAGGGTTGAGGAAAGTGTTTTTGTGTCTGATTTAAAAAAAATTAAAGGATATGTTCATTCTAGGACTGAATTTTTTTCCTAATACTCTTTCCCACCTTTATCCTACTTCTAGACTTAACCTAATTTTATTTAGGTGAATGCACTGAAGTTCAAAATATTGATCCACAAGACTTTATCAAGCACCTACCATATCCCAAGTACTATGAAACAATCTGGGTACACAATAGTGATACAATTCCTATTTTAATGAATTTTTATTCTACCAGGGTACACATATGGATATATGAAAAATAAATAAAACATGTATGCAAGCAATCATGGGAGCTAAGGCTACCATAGATAGAGCTCTTCAAAAGGTGTTGAATATTAAAGGAAACTAAGAATTTGCAGAGACAGAGAAGAAGTTGGATGATGGTGTATTGGTAAAATATGGATTATAATAAGAATATTTGTTTAACTGGACTTCCAGGAACATGAGGAGAATAATGGATACTAACTTTGAAAGGCATGATACAACCAGAATGATTAGAATTTTTAAGAGTAATGGAGTTTATATTTGTTCTTAGAGTTAACAGGTAATCCTGGACATTTATTGAATAGAAGAATGCCATCATCAGACCAGCAATTTAGGCATATGTCATAATAATCTACAAAAAAAGAAGGAATGAGAAAAAGAAATGCCTGGGAGAAAGAGTAAATTAGATATAATATGGGGAAATTTTTTTCACAATAAAGAGTTATGCAAGAAAGAGATTTTACAAAAGAGGGGAAAATAAGAGTGGATAAAGGGAAAGTACAGGAACTATTAATGGAATTGATTCAAAAAAGGGAGAGCAGAGGGACTAGGTGGCGCAGTAGATAGAGCACCAGCCCTGGAGTCAGGAGTACCTGAGTTCAAATCTGGCTTCAGACACTAAATAATTACCTAGCTGTGTGGCCTTGGGTAAGTCACTTAACCCCATTGCCTTGCAAAAAAAGAAGGGAGAGCTCAGAGTTGTTTATAGACATATATCTTACCTATTAGATAGTAGTAAAAGAGGTGGAAAAGAGAAGGGTAGAACCTCATAGAAGGAAAGGCAAAATAAGACAGTGGTCAGAAGCAGAATTGACTTTTGAGTAGAAAATAGGAATGAAAAGAAAGAAAAATAAACAATAGAAAATGAAGTGAGATGGAGGAAAATACACAGTGAATGTGATGAGATTAATCATAAACTATATTAGGATAGCAGAATGAATTAAAATTCAGAATATGATAACATGTTATTTATAAGAGAAATGAAACAAAAGCACATAGAGATCAAAACAGGGATGAAGCAGAATCTATTATGTTTTCAGCTGAAATATAAAAAGCAGGAGCAGCAATCATAGTCTCAAAAAAACAAAACAAAATAAAAAATAAACCTAATTAAAAAATAACCAGAGAAACTTCATTCTACTGAAGGGTACAAAAATTACATATTAATATACATTTTTCAATAAAAATTCTCTGATAAAATCCTCATTTCATTCAAATATATTAAACTGAATCAAAATTATAGAAAATAATAGCCATTATGTTAATGATAAAAAGATGAATGATATAAACAGGCCATTTTCATATGATGAAATCAAAGCTTTTTATAGTCATATAAATTAATGCTCTAAATCATAGGAATTAAGGAAAGTCAAATTAAAAACATCATGACATAGGACATCATACATATCGGAAATGACAAGTGCTGGCAATGGTGAGGGAAAATAGGGAAGTGGGAGATAATTGTTCACAGGAAAAGCAATTTTGCAGTGATAATCAACAGTGAGAATTTGTCTATATAATTCAAAAATGTTATTTTTGAGACAATTCTAAAAATTTTATGTTTGAGGAATTCTGAGTAGGAATTACCATTGAGCTTTCTCACTTTTTTGCTAATATGACTAATATTTAAATTTTTTTCTATGTGATTTCACACACAGAATTAATACCATATTGTTGTTCTTATGAGTATGTTATACTTAATCCACACTTTAATTAGCAAAGTGTTAAGTACTCTGGGTAGGAAGTGGGGGAAGTAAGCAAGAAAACATGCTTGGGGAAAATGGTAAAAATAATTGATGAAATGATTTGACTTTGGATGATACTTTGCCTCATGAAGGAACCTACATCTTCTTTAAAGGTACCAGAGATAATGATATTTATCATTATTCAAAATTTATGCACCCAGGGGCAGCTAGGTGGCATAGTAGATAAAGCGCTGGTCCTGGAGTCAGGAGTACCTGGGTTCAAATCCGGTCTCAGACACTTAATGATTACCTAGCTTTGTGGCCTTGGGCAAGCCACTTAACTCCGTTTGCCTTGCAAAAAAACCCCTAAAAAACATGTATGCACCCAATGATATAGCATCCAAATTCCTGGATGCAAATCTGAGTGAATTAAAGGATACATACAAGACAGCAAAATTTTAATAATGGGGGCCTCAATCTCCATCTCTAAAAATTCAGATAAATCTAACCACAAAATAAGCAAGAGGGACTGTAAGAAGGTGGATGAAATTTTAGAAAACTTAGATGTGATAGATTTCTGGACAAATCTTTATAGGGATAGAAAAGAATATACATTTTTCTCAGCAGTACATGGCACCTATACCAAATTGACCATGTACTAGGCCAAAAAAAACATTTCTAATCAAATGCCAAAAGGCAGAAATAATAAATGCATACTTCTCAGACTATGATGCAATAAAAATTATATATAATAAAGGGTCACAGATAAAGAATCCAAAAACTATTTGGAAACTAAATGACATAATTTCAAATAATGAGTGGATCAAAAAACAAGTTATAGAAATCATTGATAACTACATCCAAGCAAAAGATAATAATGAGACATCTTACCAAAATTTTTGGGATGCAGTCATGGAATTTTGAAGGGAAACTTTATATCTCTTAATGCTTACCTGAATAAAATAGAGAAAGAGGAGAACAATGAATTGCATATGCAACTAAAAAAGCTAGAAAAAGAACAAATAAAAGATCACCAATTAATGCCAAATTAGAAATTCTGAAAATCAAAGGAGAGATTAATAAAATTGGATGCAAGAAACTCTTTTATCTCATAAATTAAACAATGAGTTAGTTTTATGAAAAAACCCATAAAATAGATATATCTTTCATTAATCAGATAAAAAAACAAAAATATGATCAAATTACTAGTATCAAAAATGGAAAGGGTGAACTAGCTACCAAGAATGAGGAAATGAAAGTGGTAATTTGGAGCTACATTGCCCAACCAAATATATTCATAATATAATGATAACCTGAATGAAATAGATGCATATTTACAAAAATACAAACTACCTAGATTAGCAGAAGAGTAAAAAAACATACTTAAATAATCCTAATTCAGAAAAGATATTGATGGAACCATAGATAAACTCCAGAAGAAAAAGTCTCCAGGTCCAGATGGATTTAAAAATGAATTCTACCAAACATTTAAGGAACACTTAAATCCAATTCTACATAAACTATCTAAATAATAAGAGGACTTTTGCCAATTTTCTTTTATGACAACATAATACTGATACCTAAAACAGGAAGAACCAAAATAGATAGAGATAATTACAGACCAATCTCTCAATGCATATTGATGCAAAACTTTAAAATAAAATTTTAGCAATGAGATTTCATAAAGATTTTACTAGGATAATACATCTAGATCAGGTAGAATTTGTACTGGGTATTCAGGGATAGTTCAATAATAGAAAAACACTTAACATAGTTAAACATATCAATAGTAAAACCAAAGGAAATTATGGGATTGTGTCAGTAGATACTAAAAAAACCTTTGATAAAATTCAATATCAATTTCCATTAAAAACAGAAGGAAGTTTAGGAATAAATGGAGCTTTCCTTAAAATCATAAGTAATATCTATCTATAACCATCAACAAATATTATAAGAAATGGGGATAAACTCAGAACATTTTCAATAAGAGCAGGGGTGAAACATGGATGCCAATTGTCACCATTACTATTCAAGATAGTATTAGATATATGAGCTCTAGCAATAAAAGAAAAAGAAATTGAAGGAATCAGAATTGGCAATAAGGAAGTAATGCTTTCACTCTTTGTAGTTGATAGAATGGTGTTCTTAGAGAACTTGAGAAAATCATCTGTAAAACACCTTGAAACAATTAACAAATTCAGCAAAGTAGCAGGATATAAAATAAACCCATGTAAAACATCCTCATTTCTTTCTATGAACATCAAAACCCAAGAGCAAAAGATAGAAAGAGAAATTCCATTTTATGTAACTATAGACAACATCACATACTTGGGAATATACCTCCAAGGTAAAACTCAGAAACTGTATGAACACAATTCTAAAGCACATCTCACCCAAATAAAGTCAGATCTAAATATTTGAAAAAATGTCAATTGCTCATGGTTAGGTCTAGATACTATAATTTAAATCAGAATTCTATCCAAATTAAATTATGTGTTCAGTGTCATACCAAACAAACTGCCAAAGAATCATTTTTTCCAAGTTAGAAAGCTTAGGAACAAAGTTCATCTGGAGCCAAAAAAAGATCAAGAATAGCAAGAGAAATGAAGGAAAAAATGGAAAAGGAAGGTATCCTAATTCTACTAGATCTAAAACTATACTATAAAGCAGTAGGCATCAAAAACTTTTCAGTACTGGTTAAGACATAGATTAATGTATCAGAGAATTAGGATAGGTTCAAAAGAAACAGAATAAATGAGTCCAGTTATTTCTTTGGAAAAATCCAAAGATTATAGCTTCTGGTATAAGAACTCAGTATTTGAGAAAAATGGTTGGGAAAACTGGAAATTAGTATGGAAAAAATTAGTCATAGACTCACATCTCAAGCACTATACCAAAATAAAGTCAAAAGGGTTATAGGATTTATTTATTTATTTAATTTATTAATTTATTTTCATCCATATGTACATGCACTTTTCCAAGTTACAAAAAGTTCCCTCCACCCTCGCTTTCCACACCTCTCCCCTCAGCAAGCAATGGTCAGGTTACCATTTAAAAGTTGTATTTTGTTAAACATGTTTAAAATTAGTAATTTTTGGCATGAGGAAATAGGATTAAGGGAAAGAGATGCATAAGAGAAAATTTTTATAGTGTTCATCAAATTTGAAAGGTTTGTCTTTTTTCTGTATGTTTTGTTTTGCTTTTCTTTCTCTGCTTCTGAATGCTATAACCAGTAAAATGCAGTTGTCCTAGCTCTCTGGGCTACCAAGAGGAGCAGCTTCCATAAAGGTTGTTCAGTTCATAATGTTGTTGTTGATGTGTACATTGTTCTCTTGGTTCTGCTCCTTTCACTCAGCATCAGATCCCATAAGTCATTCCATGGTTCTCTAGAGTCCAACCCTTTATGGTTTCTTATAGAACAATAGTATTCATGTACCATACATAACTTGTTTAGTCATTCCCCAATTGATGGGCATCCCCTCAATTTCCAATTCTTTGCCATTATTGAAAGAGTTGCTATGAATGTTTTGAAATATGTTTTCCCATTTTTTATAATTTCTTCTGGATATAGAGCTAGAATTGGAATTGCTGGGTCATAGGGTATGAACAGTTTTATTGCTCTTTGGGGAAAGCTCTCTATTGCTCTTCAGAAAGGTTTAATTCATTCACAACTCCACCAGCAGTGCATCAATGTCCCAATCCTTCTGCGATCTATCCAATATTGATCATCTTTCATTTTTCTCATCTTGGGAAATCTAAGAGTGTGATATGATATCACATTGTTGTTTTAAATTGCAAATTCTCTAATCAATAATGATTTTGAGCATTTTTCATATTATATATATATTTTTTTCATATATAGTTTTAATTTCTTCATTTGAAAACTGTTGTTATCATTTTTAACAATTGTGGAATGACATGTAATTTTATAAATTTGATGCAATTCTATATATATATTTTAGAAATGAGACATTTATCAGAACTCCTGGTTAAGATTGTCCAGTTTTCAGCTTTTCTTCTAATTTTGGGAGCATTGATTTATTAGTGCAAAAAAATTTAACTTTAATATAGTCAAAATCATTCATTTTGCAGTTTATAATGTTCACTCATTCTTGTTTGGGCATAAATTGATGCTTTTTCCATATATCAGACGACAGAGTATTTTTGTTCTATTAATTTATCTATATTATCCTTCTTTTTCGAAATCTTGTACCTATTTTGAATAATTTTGGTATAGGGTGTGAGATCTGAATCTATGCCTGGGTTTGCCATACTATTTTCCAATTTTCCCAACAATTTTTGTCAAATAGTGAGGTTTTATTCCAGAAACTGATTGATGTCTTTGTTTGTCAAATAATATCCCTGTAGTCATTTACTGTAGTTTGTTTTGAACCTTTCCTAATGCACTGATCCATTACTCTAATTTTTATGCAGTTGCAGGCAGTGGGTTTTTTGTTTGTTTGTTTGTTTGTTTTAGTTTTTGCAAGTCAGTAAGGTTAAGTGATTTGCCCAACATCACACAGTTAGTAATTATTAAGTGTCTGAGGTCGTATTTGAACTGAGGTCCTCCTAACTCAAGGGCCAGTGCTCAATCTTCTGAGCCACCTAACTTTCCCTTCAGGTAGTTTTGATGACTGTTGCCTTGAAGTATATTTTTAGATCTGGTAGAGTTGGGCCACCTTATTTTACATTTTACCCCCATCAGTTCCCTTGATATTTTTGCTATTTTCTTGCTCCAAATGAATTTTGTTATTATTGTTTCTAACTAGGTAAAGTAATCACTTGTTAGTTTGATCAGTATGTCTAATTTAATAGAGCAGGTAGAAGGAGCTTTTATAGATGAAGCACAGGACAGAGCTGAATTTGAAGATGTAATATAGGGTAAAAATAGAGTCAGTGGCTTAAAGGGAAATGTAATGGGAGAAAGAAAAAGGAGAGTTGGAATACGCTAAGATATTTCATGTTATAAAATTTTTCTTTATTATTTACAATGAGCTATTGAATTGTATGGAAGGGGGAAGGCAAGGGGAATAAAGGAAACTTTGCTCTCATCAGAGCTAGGAGAGTAAAGAGCATATACACTCAATGGAGTATAGATATTTAGAGTAAGAAGGAGAGAAGGGGGATGGGGGAAGGAGGGATGTGAGTGATGGAGGAGAGGATGGACCATGGGGGTGGGTGGTCAGATATAACTCATTTTCATTTTTACTTCTTGCAAGGGGCTGGGATTGAATGCCCTGTCTGGGACCATAGGGCCAGGGGGATGCTGGGCCTAAGGGATGGTATGGGGACTCAGGGCCTTTTGGCCCTATGGCTGCAGATCTGTCTGCTGTGCCACTCAGTTACCTTACAGCACATTTAAGAAGAGGGACAGAATGAAAGGAGAGAGAAAAATATAGTGTATGGTAGTGGAGAAGTACAAATGGAGGGAGTTGTGATCAGCAATGGCAATGGTGGAAAAATATGGAAGTAGCTTTTTTGATGGACTTATAAAGAATGTGGTCCATCCATGACAGAGCTGGAGGTGTTGGGACACAGCCTGAAGCACAATTATTATTATTTTTTTTGGTGGCAGTGTTTGCAGGGTAAATGGGGCTGAGTGTCTTGCCTAGGGCCACACACCTGGGTGATTGCTGGTTGTCTGAGACCACATTTGGACCTGGGTGCACCTGGCTTCAGGGCCAGTGCTCTGTCTGCTGTACCACTTGGTCTTTTTTTTTTTGGCTGTTGTTTATGCAGGGTTGGGATGGCTAGCCCAGGGTCACACAGATGGGTGATTGTTGGGTTTCTGGGGCTGGATTTGGGCTCATTGCTCCTGGCTCCAGGGCCAGTGCTCATTCACTGATCACCTGGCTGCACCTATTATTATTTATTATTATTATTATTATTATTATTATTATTATTATTTAATTTTAATTTAAATTTTTTTCTCTTTACTTTATTACCCATGTGGGTCTATTTGGGGGGGGGGGAGGTGGTATTATATTTACTCTTAAACAAGAATATTTTAGTAATGTAAAAAATACAGCATTTGTACAAAATAAGAATAAATAAAAATATGTGTTTCATGCTTCAAAAACAGATTTTTGCATTAATATTAATTAGGGAGATTGTTCTATAATTTTCTTTGTTTTGGTTCTTTGAGATTTACATGTAAACAAAATATTGGTGTCATAAAAGGTGTTTGGCAGAACTCCTTCCACTCCTATTATTTAAATAGTTTATATAAAATAGGAATTAAATGTTTGGTAGAATTCACTTGTAAATACATCTGGACCTGGAGACTTTCTCTTATGGAGTTTATTGATGGTTTCTTCAATTTCTTTTCCTGAAATGGGGTTATTTAAGCAATTGATTTCCTCTTCTGATAATCTTGGCAGGTTGCATTTTTGAAAATATTCATCCATTTAGTTCTGAATTATCTCTTTGATTTCCTCCTTATTGATGGTTTGTCACCTGTTTCATTTTTGATACTGGTAATTTGGCAATTTTCTTTCTTTTTTAAAATCAGATTAACCAAAGGTTTATCCATTTTATTGGATTTTCATAAAAAAACACTTCTTAGTTATATTTATGAGATCAATGATTTTCTTGCTTTTGATTTTATTAATTTCTACCTTAATTTTCAGAATTTCTAATTTGGTATTTAATAGGGGAATGTTGATTTTTTTCTTTTTCTAGCTTTTTTAGTTGCATACCCAATTCACTGATCTTTTCTTTCTCTATTTTATTTATACAGGCATTTAGAGATATAAAGTTTCCCCTCTAAACTGCCTTGGTTTCATGCCATAAATTTTGGTATGACATCTCATTATTATCCTTCCTTGGATATAATTAATGATTATGTTTTTTATTTGATGTTTGAACCACCATTATTTCAGGAAAGAGTTATTTAATTTCCAATTAGTTCATGGTTTATCTTTCCCTCATCCTTTATTACATGCAATTTTTATTGCATCATGGTATGAGAAGAGTATATTTGATATTTCTGCATTTCTACATTGGAATTTTAGGGTTTTAGGGTGTCATGTACTGTTGAGAAAACAGTATATTCTTTTTTATTCCCATTAATTTTTCTCCAGAGGTCTTATCATATCTAATTTTTCTAAGAGTTCATTCACTTTCTTAACATCCTTCTTGTTTATATTGTTGTTTGATTTATCTTTTTGTGAGAGGAAGATTGAAGTCTCCCACTATTAAAATTTTGCTGTCTATGTCTCCTTGTAATTCACTCAGTTTTAACTCTAGGCATCTGGATGCTATACCACTAGGTGCATATATGTTTAGTAATGATGTAGCTTCATTTCCAATGTTGTCTTTTAAGAAGATATAGAATTGCTACTCAAGATTTCTTTTACTTCCATTGAGGCATAATATATTTTTCTCCAACCTTTTACCTTTACCATGTGAGTATCCCTCTGCTTCAAGCGTGTTTCTCATAAACAACATATTATAGGATTCTTGGTTTTAATCCATTCTGCTTCCCACTTCCAGTTTATGGTACAGTTCATTCCATTCATAGTGACCTTTATGATTATTAATTCTGTATTTCCCTCCATGCTAACTTTCTCCATTTATATTTCTATCTTTCCTTTTCTCTTATTGGTTCTCACCAAGATTTTACTACTTTCCCCCTTTGATTCATCTTTAAAAAAAATGAACTTTCAGGGGAGGCTAGGTGGTACAGTGGATAGAGCACTGGCCCTAGAGTCAGGAGGACCTCAATTCAACTCCAGCCTCAGACACTTAATAATTACCTAGTTGTTTTGACCTTGGGCAAGCAATTTATCCCCATTGCCTTTCAAAAATAACAACAAAAAAACTTCCAGTTTATTTTCACTTATTCCTTTGCCTTCCCTTTTATCAGTCTTTTTTATACTTATCTTTCCCTTTCCCAGTCCCCCCCTTCCCTGTAGATCAAGTTAGATTTTTAAACCCAAGTGAGAATGTATTTTATTCCTTCGCTGGGTTAAATCTATTGAATAGAATTTACTCAGCATTCACATTCTCCCTTCTTTCCCTCTAACATTATAAATATTTGTGCCTCTTCCCTTAGTGTTATGTATATAAAGGTATTTATATGTATTTTTATATATGTGTACCTATTTATATATACATATATGTATATCTTGATATATGTGTGTGTGTGTGTGTGTGTGTGTGTGTGTGTGTGTGTGTGTTTTGTTTATTGGAAAAAAAGGAAAAAAGAGAGGAAAATAAAAAACACAAAAACATAGAACAAATTTTCAAAATTAAAAATAGTAAATTTTGGTCAGCATTCATATTACAAAGAGCCTTCTCTGGATGTGGATAATATTTTCTACCATAAGCCTTTTTGAATTGTCTTTGATTATTGTACTGCTGAGACAATGTGGCTGTTAACACATAAAATTCTCCTGGGTTTGCTCACTTCACTCAGCACCAGTTTATACAAGTCTTTCCAGGCTTTTCTGAAGTCTCATCCCTCATGATTTCCACACAGAACAATAGTACTTCATCACATTAACTTACTAAAATTTTTTAGGTGAGTTCCCAATTGATGGGCATGCCTTAAATTTCTGATGTTTACCATGATAAAAAATTAACTGCTATTAATATTTTAAAGAGATGGGTTTTTAACTTTTGGGCCATCTCTTTGGGATAAAGACTTGGTAATGGAATTGTGGATAACTGTGTATGATCAGTTTTATTGTCCTTTGCTCACAGTGTCAAATTGCTCTCTAAAACAGGTTTTTTTTCAGTTAACAATACCACCAACCATGCCTTAGTGTCCCAGTTTTCTCACATTCCTTCCAACATTGATCATTTTTCTTCTTTGTCCTATTGATTCTCAAATCAATAATCAGAGCATTTTTTTCATATCATTGTAGTAAACAAATTTCTCCACCTGAAAACTGTCTGTTCATAGCTTTTTGGCCAATTATCAAATAGGGAAAGAATTGTATTTTTATAAACTTGACTCAATTCTCTATATATTTTAGAAACACAAGTTGGATTTCCCCCCCAATTTACTACATTGCTTTTAATATTGATTGCATTGGATTCATGCAAAAATGTATTAATTAATTGTTATCAATTATTACCCATTCTACATTTTATAATACTCTCTATCTTTTATTTAGTCAAAAATTGCTCCACTTTCCATGGATCTGACAGATAAACTTTTCCATCCTCTGTTAATTGATTTTTGGTTTTGCACCTTTTGTGTTTAAATCCTGTATCCATTTTGACCTTATCTTTGTATAGGGTATGAGATGTTGGTCTGTACCTAGTTTCTGCCATACCCTTTTCTATTTTACCCAGCAGTTTTTGATAAAGCATGACTTCTTTATCCCAAAGTTTGAGTCTTTAAGTTTATGAAAAAATAAATTGCTATAGTTATTTATGGCAGTTTCATACATAATCTATTCCATTGATCAACCACTCTGTTTCTTAGCCAGGACCAAAGAGTTTTTATGGTTGATAATTTACTATATAATTAAATCTGGTACAACTATGCCACCTCCATTTGTATTTTATTCATTAATTTCATATATATATATATATATATATATATTTACTATTTTTAGAGTTCAATAAGATAATTTGTGGTAGTTTATTTTGTATGTATTGAATAAGTAATTTAACATGTATAGAATTGTAATTTGGTAATATATTAGCTCAGTTTAACCATGAGCAAGTGATATATCACATTATTTAGATATCATTTTATTTGTGTGAGAAGTGTTTTGCAATTGTCTTCATAATTTTCCTGAGTTTTTCTTGGTAGCTAGATTATCAAGTATTTTATGCTGTCTACAGTCACTCTAAATGAATTTTTCTTTCAATTTCTTGCTGCTGGATTCTTGGAAATATTGATGATTTATGCAGGTTTACTTTACATCTTGTAACTGCAAACATTGCTAATTGTTTTAAACAGTTTTTTTTGTTGATTTTCAATGAGTCTAAAAGTATACCATCATATAATCTGAAAAAATTGAGAGTTTTGTTTCTACATTGTCTATTCTAACTCCTTTCTTTTTTTCTTCTCTTATCATTAAAGTTAAATTACCAATTCAATATTGAAAAATAGTGATAACAGTTATCCTTGTTTCACCCCATCTTACTGGAAATGTTTCTAGCATATCCCCATTACATTTAATGTTTGTTGGTAGTTTTAGATAGATACTGTCTATTGTTTTAAGAAAAAATCCATATATTTCTAAGGTCTTTAATGGTTTTATTTATTATTTTATTTTATTTTATTTCATTTATACAATCACATGCAAAGTCAGTTTTTAACATTCATCAATCTGCAAGTTTACATGTTCCACATTTTTCTACTGCCCTCCTTCACCTCCTCCCTCCCTATCTTTCTGAACAACCTGCTAAAAACTGTACATGTATAATCATGTTTAACATTTTTCTATATTAATCATATTATGAAAGAAGAGTTAGAAATAAGGGGGAAAAAAAGAAAAAAATAATTTTTAGAAAGTGGACACAGCCTACTTTGCTCTGCATTCAGACGCCATAGTTTTTGGTGCTTTTGTTTGTTTGTTTGCTTGCTTCTGAATGTATACAGCATTTTACATAACAAAGTCTCTGAGAATTGTCCTTGATCACTGCTTAAAATAGGTGTTTTGGGGCAGCTAGATGGTGCAGTGGATAGAGCACTGACCCTGGAGTCAGGAGTACTTGAGTTCATATCCGGCCTCTGACACTTAATAAGTACCTAGCTGTGTGGCCTTGGGCAAGGCATTTATTCCCATTGCCTTGCCAAAAAAAAAAAAAAAAAAAAAAAAAAAAAAACAACCCTAAACTAATATAGCTGCATCAGACAAAGCTGATCAGTTCATAATGTTGTTGGTAATTTAGACAGTGATCTTTTGGTTTTGCTCACTTTATTTAGTTTAAGTGCATGCAAGACTTTTGAAGAATTTTTATTATAAAACAATAATACTTAATAATCTTCATATACCACCTTTGTCACTTAAAAAAAAGATATAATGAATATTGTTTCAAAGGTTCATCCATTTTTTAGCATTCATTCATATGTACATTTTTAAGTTATAAAATTTCCTTCTATCCTCCCTTACCACAAACCTCCCCTAAACAGCAAACAGTCAGGTTAACCTTGAACATATGTAATTTTGATAAACATGTTTACACATTAGTCATTTTTGGTATGAAAAATAAGAATTAAGGGAAAGAGATACATAGTGTATCATTTTTTATAAAGTGTTCATCAGATTTTGAAGGGTTTTTTTGTTTTGTTTTGTTTTGTTTTCCTCTGGATGGATGGTGATAATATTGTCCAAAGTCAGTCTAATACAGTTTTCTTAGCTCTCTGAACTCTTGAGAGGAACTATTTCCATCAAGCTTGGTCATCTCACAATGTTGTTGTTAATGTGGGCATTATTTTCTTGTCTCTCCCTTCCCTCAGCATCAGATGCTATAACCTATTCCAGGCTTCTGAAGAGTTCATCCTCATATAGTTTCTTATAGCACAATAATATTCCATAATATTCATGTACCACAACTTATTTAGTCATTCCCCAATGGAAGGGCATCTCCTCAATTTCAAATTGTTTACTACTACAAAAAGAACTGCTCTAAATATTTTGGAACATATAAATATTTTCCCATTTTTAATGGTTTCTTATGAGTATAGGCCTAGTATTGGAATTGCTGGGTCAAAGGAAATTAACATTTTTATTTCTCTTTGAGCATAGATCCCTAATAGTCTCCAGAATGGTGGGATCCATTCTCAACTCCTCCAGCAATGCATCAATGTCCCCATTCTGCCACAACCTTTCCAACATAGATAATTTTCCATTGTTCTCATCTTACTCAGTCTGACAGATATGAGGTGATACCTCATAGTTGTTTTAATTTGCACTTCTCTAATCAAAAATGATTTTTCATATGATAATATATATGTATACATACATACATACATACATATGTATATATGAAGCGAGATAGAGAAAGAGCTTTAATTTCCCCATTTGAAAACTATTTATTCATATCCTTCGATCATTTATCATTTGGGAAATGACTTATAACTATAAATTTGATGCGATTCTCTATATATTTCAAAAATGGGATGGTTATCAAAATTCCTAGTTGTGAAGATTGTTTCCCAGCTTTCTGCTTTCCTGGCAATTTTGGAAGCAATGATTTTGTTAGTGCAAATATTTTCAATTTAATATAGTCAAAATCATTCATTTTGCAGTTTATAATATACTAATTCTTAATTGGTCATTAATTTTATTAATTTATCTATGGTTCTTCTCTTTATGTCTAAATCCAGTACCTATTTTGATCTTAATTTGGTACAGGGTATGAGATGAGGGTCTATGCCTGGTTTTTGCCACATTATTTTCCTAGTTTACTCAAAAAAATTTGTCATATTGCAGAAGCTAATATCTTTAGTCATTACTGTAGTCATTTACTACAGTTTCTTTTGAACTTATCCTAATCCAATGATCCATTATTCTATTTCTTAATCAGTATAAGGCAATTTTGATACTAGGCCAGCTTCATTTAGATATTTTTCCATCAGTTCTCTTGCTATTCTTGACCATTTTTTTTTTGCTTCAGATCAAATTTGTTGCTATTTTTTCTAGTTCAATAAAATAGTTATTTGATAGTTTGATTGTTATGGAAATACATGACTAATTTAATTTGGGCAGATTTGTCATTTTTATTATATTAGCTCTACCTAAGCATGAGCAATTAACATTTTTCCAAATACTTAAATCTGACTTTATTTAAGTGAGAAGTATTTTACAATTGTGTCCCAGCAGTTTCTGGATTTGTAGGGGGAGATAGATTGCCATGTATTTTTAAAAATTTTTTCATTTATTTATTTTATGTTATTACAATAATCTTGTTGTAAGAGTAATCATAAACCCTCTCTCCACCCAAAAGATTAGAAACCTCAATAAAAAAAGAGATAGAAAAAATGTGCACTTCAGTCTGTGTTCAGATTCCAATGGCTCTGTCTCTGGGATGAGTTGCCGTCCCCATAATAACCACCAGAGAAGTTGCTTCAATATTTTTCCCACAGTTGCTATCACTAGCTGTATTTTCCTCAACTCTCTTCCTCCCCACTCTCATCTATTCCACTCTCTCTCTCCTTTCATCCTGTCCCTGATCAGAAATGTGTTGTATCTGAGTACCCTCTCCCACAATCTTCCTTCTCTTCTACCACCTTCTCCCCCATTCCCTCCCCTCCCTTCCCCTTTGTCTCATCCCTTTACTCTCATTTTTCTCTAGGGTAGGATAGATTTCTATATCCTATTAACTGTGTATATTATTTTCTTTCTGTGCCAGTTCTGGTGAAAATGAAGACTCACTCATATCCTTCACTTTCCCCCAATTCCTCCCCATTCTAAAAGCTTTTCTTTGATTCTTATGTAAGATATGTTAGCCACTTCTTCCTCTCCTTTCTCTTCCTCCCAGTACTTTCCTTTATCACCCATTGACTCCATCATTTTACTATATTATACCTTATATTCAGCTCCTTCTAACTGCTCCTATAAATGAGAAATTTCATGTGAGTTATCAGTATCTTCTTCCCAAGCAGGAATATAAACAAAAACACCATTAAATTCCTCATGTTTAGTCCTGCTTATCCACTCTCTCTATGGTTCACTTGAGCCCTGTACTTGGAGATCAAACATTCTGTCCAGCTTTGGTTGTTTCAGTAGGAAAGTTTGAAAGTCTCCTGTTTCCTTGAAATACCATCTTTTTCCCAGAAAAAGAATGTCCAATATTACTGGGTAGTTGCTTCTCAGTTGTAAACCAAAATGTTTTGCCTTTTGGAATATCATATTCCAAGCCTTATGAACTCTTAATAGATTTTGCCAGATCCTCTGTAATCCTGAGTAAAGAGTCACAGTAGTTTAATTGCTTGTTTCTGGTAACTTTTAGTATTTTTCTTTGACTTGGGAGTTTTGGAATTTGGCTATAATACTCCTGGAAGTTTTTTGTTTGTTTGTTTGTTGGGTTAGTTAATTTGGGGGGATTTTTGTAATCTCTTTTAGGATGTAACTGGTGAATTCTCTTAATTTCTGTTTTATCCTCTGTTTCTAGGATCTCAGAGCAATTTTCCTGTATTATTTCTTGACAAATCAAGTCTAGGCTCTTTTCTTGATCATGACTTTCAGGTAACCCAATAATTTTAAATTTTCTCTCTTGGATCTGTTTTCAAGATCAGTTGTCTTTCAAATGAAATATTTCCCATATTCTTGTAAGTTTGGGTTTTTTTGGTATAGTTTTATTTCTTTCTGAGTTCTCACAAAGTATTCTGTTTCCTTTAGTTCCATTCTTCATTTGAAGGAGTAATTTTCTTAAGAGAGCTTTCTTATCACCTTTTCCAGCTGGCCAGTTCTGCTTTTAAGGCATTCTTCTCCTCATTTACCTTTTGTGTTGCTTTTTTCCATTTGACCTAAACTGTTTTTTAATATATTATTTTCTTTAGTAGTTGTTTTTAATTTTTCTTTCATCATGCTGTTGACTTGGCTTTCCTGATTTATCTGCATTACTTTCATTTATCTTCCCAATTTTTCCTCTACCTCCCTTAATTGCTTTTCAAAGTCTTTTTGGGGGTTCATCCATAGCCTCCGTACATTTTCTATTTGTTTTAGAGGTTTGAATACAGAAGCTTTGCTTTTGTCATCAACTGAGTATGAATTTTCATCCTCCATGGTCAAATCCCTTTTCTGTTTTTTGGTCATTTCCTCAGCCTATGACTGATTTACTGCCCTTCCAAGAATATGGAGGGTTTAGGGTCAACCCACACGGACCTTAAATCTTCCAAGATTCTGACTGCTCTCTTTGTTTTTTTCAGGTTTTTGCAAGGCAAATGGGGTTAAGTGGCTTTCCCAAGACCACATAGCTAGGTATTTATTAAGTGTCTGAGGCCAGATTTGAATTCAGGTACTCCTGACCCCAGGGCCGGTGCTCTATCCATTGCACCACCTAGTCACCCTTCTGACTGCTCTCTTGCCTGTGTTCAGCCCCCACCCCACACCCTGGAGCTTTGATGATGGCTCCTGCTCTGCTATGGTGGTTTTACGGGGGCTCAGATTGCAACTGAGTGTGGGCAAACAAGTGATTCCTGCCCCAGGTAGAGCAGAGAGACTGTCTATGAGGTGAGAGCTCTGGAAGTGCTGGGTGGTTCTGCCAACTCCCACTGCAGGTACTCACTGAAGTCTGCTCTGAGGTCAGAGCTCCAGTCCTCACTCACTGTGGTGCATTCTGGGTTCTCTCTCTCTACCCCTCCTGGTTGTCCTCAATTAACCCTGGGCTAAGAGGTCTGGAAAAGGCACCCTCTTCCAGGGACCCACGTGCCTGGCCTGGCTGTGCTGCTCTGGGGCTGCAGCTGTGCTGCAGCTTTTTCCAACCCCCAGCCCCAGTGGAACAGACCTTTCCTGCAGAATTTCTAAGTTGTCTTGGACTGGGAAACTGTAACACTAGTCTTTCTATGGGTTTTACTACCAAGTTTGACTAGAGTCATAATTTGATGTCTTTTGGTGTTTGGGGAGAATGAGTTTCCACCCCAGATTGTTATATATTTTATTTTTGTCTCTAGTTACTTTAAATGGAATTACTCTTTCTATATCTTGCTCTTGGGCTTTCTTATTTATATATAGAAATGTTGATGATTTATGTGGATTTATTTTAAATCCTGCAACTTTGCTGAATATGTTGATTGTTTCAAAGAGGTTCTTAGAATATTTTCCTGGGTTCTTAAGTACACCATCATCTTCAGAGAGTGAAAGCTTTGCTCCCTCTGTCAATTCTGAGTCCTTCAATTTCTTTTCTTCTCTAATTGCTACAGCTAGCATATCTAATACTAAATTGAAGAGTAATGGTGATAATGGGCATCCTTGTTTCACACATGATATTATTGGAAATGCTCTGAGTTTATCCCCATTACATATAATATTTCTTGATAGTTTTAGATAGATACTATTTATTACTTAAAGGAAAATTCCATTTATTCCTAAACTTTATACCGTTTCTTTTTAGTAGAAATATATGTTATATTTTATCAAAGATATTTTCAGCATCTGTTGAGATGGTCTCTGTTGGGTTTGATAATGATATGTTCAATTATGTTGAATTGTTTCCTGTTATTGAATCATCCCTACCTACCTGGTAAAAATTCTGCTAGAACTTGGTGTATTATCCTAGTAATAACATGTAGTCTAATTATTAAATTTTATTTAAGATTTATTTAAGATTCCTGCATCAATATTCATTAGGGATATTGTTCTATAATGTTCTTTAAGTTTTATGTATTAGCAAAAAGTTGGTGTTGTAAAAAGAGTCTGTCAGAACTCAATCTATTTTTGAAATAGTTTATATAGAATAAGAATTAAATGTTTGTTAGAATTCACTTGTAAATCCATCTGGACCTGAAGACTTTTTCTTAGGGATTTTATTAATGTTTCTTCAATTTCTTTTTCTGAAATGGGGTTATTTAAGTTATTTATTTCCTCTTCTGTTAGTATGGGAAGAAACATTCGGTAAGGAAGAGAAATAAAGTATAAGAGATAGCAAAATTGCATAATACCTTTAATTTAAAAGGATAACTATCTTTTTATGTAATTTTGCTCTCTCTTATGCTTTAATTTTCTTCCTTAAGGATATAATTTCCTCTCATCACATTCAACTTAGATCAATATATACCATAGAAACAATGTAAAAACTCACAGACTACCTTCTGTGGGCAGTGGGGAAAAGGAAGTGAGATTGGGGGAAAAATTGCAAAATTCAAAATAAATAAATTAAAAAAGCATTTAAAGAAAAATATATGGGAATTAAAAATGATGTACTTTTTTTCTCACCAAAGCATGATAATTTTAAAAAATCCCCCCCAAAAGAGAATTGTTAAGAACAGAAAAGGAGAAATATTAAATACATCCTCTCCAATCATAATGCAAAAATAAATATTAAAAAACAGAAATTCAGGTAAAATTAATTAAATACAAAAATAACTAATCTTTTTTTGTTTTGATTTTCAGGTTTTTTTTTAAGGCAAATGGGATTAAGTGGCTTGCCCAAGGCCACAGGGCTAGATAATTATTAAGTGTTTGAGACCTGATTTGAAACCAGGTATTCCTGACTCCAGGACTGGTGCTTTATCCACTGCGCCACCTAGCTTCCCCTAGGGAAAAAAAAAAAACTAATCTTAAAGAATGACTAGATTAATGTCTAAGTCAAAGAAAAAAAAAATTTAATAAAGAGAATGGTAATGGGATAATATTTTAAAATCTATGGAATGCAGCAAAAACAGTAAACATAGGAATATTTATACCTCTAGATGCTTACAACAATAAAATAAAAAATAGGAGATCAATGAATTAGGTATGACTTTAAAAAAAGCTAGAAACAAAATTTAAAAATTCCAAATTAAAAAGGAAATAAATAAAATAAAAAAGAAAATCCTTAAAATTAAAGGTGATATTAATAAAATTGAATATGAATGGGCAAATGATTTAAGAAACAAAATTGGAAGTTGGTTTATGTAGAAAGCAATAAAAAGTATAATCCATTGATTAAAAAATTTTTAAATGAAAGAAATGAAATTATGAGTATCAAAAAATTATATATGCTACTAATGAATATGAAACCATAGTAATTAAAAGAATCTATCTTGCCCAAAAAATAATATAATAATTTACCAATTTAACCAAACCAGAAGAATAATTACAATACTTTTAACTACCTAAACTGACATAATAGAAAACAGAATATATATATTTAAACTTGTTTTAGCGGAAAAAAAGAAATTGATCAAACTATAAATAAGAATTTTTAAGCAAAAAGGATCAAATGAAAATGATTACTAGCAAACAATCTACTAATTCTATCATTAATTATATAGAATAAAAGGTAAAGAAATAATCCTATGGGAAACTATCTATCTATCTATCTATCTATCTATCTATCAATCTATTTAATTTACACACACACACACATATATAGATGTTTCTGTGTGAATAAGTGTATATTATCTATGTATGTATTTGCATATACATATATATATATATATAAAATATGTAGGTGTGTATGGGCATATGCACATGCATATGTGTGTGGATGTATTTATTATGTATTTGCTGAACAAATTCTCCAGTAACATGAAGTTCAAAGTCATGAAATAGATTGGAAAAATAAGTAGAAATGCCAAAAAAAAAAAGAATATGATGCTAAAAAGTAATGAGATAGCTAGGAAAATCAAGATACAAACTTAGAAGAAGACAACAATGTGAAATCAACCACTAATAAAGCCTCAAAGAAAATTCCCATTAAAATAAAACCCAAAACTATTCCTAGAAGAATTAAAGAAAAATATAAGAAAGGTAGAGAGAAAATTATGAAAATAAAATTAAGAGTTTGTTAAAAGAACAAAAAAGATTTCAAAGAAAACAACAACTTAAAATGGAATTGGCTTAATGGTAAAAGAGGAACAAAAATTCTCTGAAAAGAATACAATTGATCCATTTAAAAAAAAGGTAGAAAATACCATAACAGAAATTATTTCCTTAAAAATTGAAACTGTTAAGGTAGAAGTTTATGACTCTATAAGATATAAAGAAGCACTAAAACAAAGTTAGAACATTGATTAAAATTAAGTAGTAGTAGCAAATCTCATCAGAAAATTCTGATCTGAAAATAGAATTAGTAGAGAACATTTAAGAATTATTGAAGTAACCAACAGAAATCATATGATAATCTCAACAGATGCTGAAAAAGTCTTTGACAAAATACAACATCCTTTATTATTAAAAACCCCAGAAACAATAGAAGTATGTTGTCTTAAAATAATAAATCTAAATAAAATCATCAACAAATATTCCCATGTAATGGGAATAAACTCACAGCATTTCCAATAACATGAGGGGTGAAAAAGGATGCCCATTATCACCATTTTTACTGAATATAGTATTAGAAATGCAGGCTGTAGCAATAAGAGAAGAAAAAGAATTTGAAGGAATCAGAATTGGCAATGAGGATGCAAAACTTTCACTCTTTGCAGATATTATGGCATACTTAGAAAATCTGAGAAAATTATCTAAAAAACTTTTTGAAACAATTAACAAGTTCAGCAAAGTAGCAGGACATAAAAGAAACCCATATACATCATCAGCATTTCTATATATGAACAACAAAGCCCAAGAACAAGAGAGAGAAAGAGAAATTCCATTTATAATAACTATATAGTACATTAAATACTTGGGAATCTAACTCCTAAGACAAACCCAGAAACAGTATGAACAGAATTTTAAAGCGCTTCTCAACTAAATAAAGTCAGATCTAATTAAGTGGGAAAATGTCAAATTCTTATGGTTAGGTCTAGCTAATATAATAAAAATTACAATTCTACCTAAATTAAATTATTTATTCAGTGCCAGACCAATCAAACTACCAAAGAATTACATCATCAAGCTAGGAAATATAGCAACAAAATTTAACAAAAGGCAACTGATGAAAAAAAAATGTAAATGAAGGTGGAATAGTTCTACCAGATCTAAAACTATATTATAAAGCAGCAGTCATTAAAACTGCCTAGTAATGGTTAAAAAAATAGAGCAATGGATCAGTGGATTAAGATAGGCTCAAAAGAAACTGCAGTAAATGACTACAGTAATCTATTATGTGAAAAACCCAAAGATATCAGCTTCTGGGATAAGAACTCAATATTTGACAAAAATTTTTAGGAAAACTGGAGGCATAGATCCACATCTCACACCCTATACCACAATAAAGTCAGAATGGGTGCAAGATTAAAGAGCAATTGGCCAAGAAATACTCTATCCATCAGATCAATTGAAAGGGGATAATTTCATGACGAAACAAGAATTATAATATGATATAAATTGCAAAATGAATGATTTTGACTATATTTAAATGTTTTGCACTAATAAAATTAATGCTGCCAAAATTAGAAAATTCCACCAAATATTTAAGGTTACAAATCATTTGTCAATTGATAAATGGTCAAAGGATATGAATAGACAGTTTTCAAGGGAAGAAATTAAAGCTATATAATATTATATATAAAAAATGCTCCAAATTATCATTGATTAGAGAAATGCAAATTAAAACAACAATATGTAACTCCTCACACTTACAAGATTGATTAAGAAGAGATAAAGGAAAATGATCAATGTTGGAAAGGTTGTGGTAGGATTGGGACTTTGATGCTGAAGGAATTGTGAACAAAGTCAAGCCTTCTGGAGAGCAATATGGAACTATAACCAAAGAACAATAAAAATATTCCTTCTATTTCACCAAGCCATTTAAATTCCAGGTCCATATCCAATAGAAATTATAGAAAAAGGGTTAAATCCTCCATGGTCCAAAATATCCATAGCAGCTCTTTTTGTAGTGGCAAAGAACTGGAAATTGAGTGGATGCCCATCAATTGGGGAATGGCTAAACAAGTTATGGTACAGGAATACTATGGAATATTTATTGTTCTTTAAGAAACCATAAATTATCAGACTCTAGAGAAGCATGAAATGATATATGGTATCTAATTCTGAGTGAAGGGAGCAAAATCAAGAAAACAATATACACATTAACAACATTATTGTGAGATGAAGTACCTTGATGAAAGCAGCTTCTCTCAGCAGAGCAGAAAACAAGGGCAACTCTATTAGACTGGCTATGGACAATGTTAACCCCATCCTGAGGAAGAAAAAGAAAACAAAACAAAAAAACAACAAACACACACACACACACACATGCATATGTGCACACATTCAAAAATAACCAACCCTTCAGAATCTGTTTAACACTTTATGAAAATAATCTCTAATATATCTCTTTCTTTTATTTCTAATTCTTCATATTGACAAACTTATCTGTAAACATGCTTATCAAAAATATTTATGTACAATACTAACCTGACTATATGCTGCTGAGGGGAGGGGGGGTTGGAAGGGAGGATAGAATGAAATTTTGTAACTTAAAAACATATATTGGAATATGGAAGAAAGAAAGAAAGAAAGAAAGAAAGAAAGAAAGAAAGAAAGAAAGAAAGAAAGAAAGAAAGAAAGAAAGAAAGAAAGAAAGAAAGAAAGAAAGAAGGAAGGAAGGAAGGAAGGAAGAAAGTTTTTTTTTAAAACACTGGGCTTTAAAAAATCCCTTGTATTCTACTATTCCATGATGAATACATATTACTTTCCTTCATAGATCTACACATATGACATAAATCCACCTCTATGCTATCAAACAGGGACCCCCAATCCCTTCTTTATTCTTCCCAGCTTCCTTCTAGGCAAAGCTCAAGTGCCTTGAGAACACAGTGTTTCTTGATTTCCTTGTTGCTAGTGCTTTCTCCCTCTACAAATTATTTCATGTTCACTTATTCTTTTTACATTTATCCCCAAATGTAACAGAGGGATAGAAGTATTTGAAATATAAGATACAAGAATTTGAAATGAAAATAACTTGGAAAAAAAGGATTATTGAAGTACCTAAAGTCAAGATAAAAAGGCATCTTATCTGAAAAAATTATCAATACCTTATCCAATATCCCACATTCAAAGAAGTGGAAGGATTGGAATACAATGCTCTGGAAGACAAAGGAGGAAAAATTAAAACTAAAAATTACCTACCCAGAAACATTAAGTATAATATTTCCAGGAAAAATGAATATTTAATGAAATAAATGAGGTTCAAGTACTCTTGCTGAAAACACCAAAGATGAATAGAAAATTTTGCATTCAAATATAATACCCAAGATAAATATAAATAAGTAAACATGAAAGTAATCATAAGGGTCTCAATAAAGTTAAACTGTTTACAATAGTTTAAGTGAATATGATATATGTAATTCCTAAGAATGTTATTATTATTTAGGTAGTTAAAAGGAATTGATGGTGACAAAGGACATGGATGTGAATAGATTATGTTGGAATGATTTCTAAAACAAAAAGAAGTGTGAATAAATGATGCAATGGAAAAAGGGAAGGAGAAGTAGAAAGGGAAAATTTTCTCACCTAAAGCTTTGCACAAACATGAGATTTTACAGTGGAGGGAATTATGTCAGTCATAGTGCAAATTCACTCTCACTGCAATTGGTTCAAAGAGGGAACACACACACACACACACAGACATGCACATGGACACATACGTATACACATCCCTCTGTTATTTACAGAAATAAAACTTCCTAATTGAAAAATAGAAGGATAAAGAAATAAGAAAAAGGGGAGCGAAGATAGAAGAAGGACGGGTTAAGGGACATAGTGGAGAGAAGCAAAAGAGACTATTAAGAAAGGGTAAATAAACAGAGAGAAAAAAGAAACAAAAAAAGAAACAGAAAAAAATGAGCTTGAGGGAAATATGCAGAAAGTAATCATAACCTGAATGTGAATATGTTACCAATTCCAACCATATGCTGTTATAAGAGACACACTTGAAACAGAAAGAAGCACAAAGTTAAAATAAATTATTAGAGAAGAATCTCATTTATTTTAGTTTAACTAAATCAGCAAAAAAAAAGGCAAATGTAGCATTCATGGTCTCGGACAAAGCAAAAACAAAAATAAACTTAAATAAAAGATAATTGGAGAAGCTACATATTGCTAAAAGGTACAATGAAAAGCATTATATTTTAAGAAAAAGTACAGTAAGCCAAACTACCCTGATAATGTTCTTGCTCCTTGTGATACTGTGCATGTGCTTGCTCCTCCTTGCCCACAGACACAATCCAGAATCGGCAGTGCTAAACCTGACTTACAGAATTATGGGAGTCCTGAAAAATATTCCTTCCCTCAGTCATCCACTGTTTCTCAGCTGAATGTTTCTGTGGGTAAGTTTGTGAGGTAAAATTCCTGAGGCTGAATAAAGAGTTTATGAGGTGAAATTTCTTGAGACCTATTCTGCTTCTATTCAGAGAACCTCTTAGGTGTTCTATTTGTTTATTCAGTGAAATCAGTGTGGAATCACTTTCAGTAATTGGACATCTTTACCTTTCTGAGGTCTTCTCAAGATATTTTAGGACTACATATTTACATCTCTAATTTTTGTTGTTCTACATTCATTTCATGATGATATTGTTCTCTGGAAAAGCTGGCAATTTCTGACATATTCCACTATCTTCCCCTTAATTCTCTGAACAGGAAGTTTCAGGAATGCCCATCAACTGGGGGATGGCTAAACAAGGCGTGGTCTATAATTGTGATGGAATATTCCTGATACAGGAAATGATGAACTCAGTGATCTTAAAAAAATGGAAAGACAATGAAGTGTGAAATGAGCAGAAGCAAGAGAACTCTCTCTCTCTCTCTCTCTCTCTCTCTCTCTCTCTCTCTCTCTCTATATATATATATATATATATATATACATATATATATATATATATATATATGTACATGTAAAGAGCCAAATTGTTTTAAGCATGAATGACTTTGAGTAAATTTTGTCTCTTATAAACAAAAATAAACTATAAAGGACATGTGAAGAAAGATGTGAATGACTAGAAGTCTGTATAGAATAATTTTACATATCTATGTATATATGTGTCTTTACAGTTGTGTACATATGTGTGTTTATATGCACATATAATTATATATAGGCACACATTTGAGTCTAATGGTAATCATATGTAGACAAGGGGATGGAAGAATTGAAAAAAGAGAAAAAATAGACATGGTAATTAATATATATTTAAAAGGAATAACAAGTTATACAAAGTTAGACTTGCAGTTTTTGTATAATCATCTTTCATTATATTAATTTGGAAATGCTTGTTTTTTCAATAAATTTAAATTAAGATAAAAAAGAAAGACAAGTGGGATGGTTTCAGGAAAAATGTTGGAAGACCTATATGAACTGATGCACAGTGGAGTGAACAGAACCAAGGGATCATTTTATGCTGTAAAAGCAATATTGTAATGATGATCAATAGACTTGACTATGGTGAACAATACAAAGGACTTTGGATAAAAAAAAACATCTTCCTCTCAAGAATTGACGGATATACTCTGCATACCAACTGAAATATTTCTCACTTTATCTTTCTTGTTTTTTTTTGAAATATGACTTATATGAAAGTATGCTTTATATGAGTCAAGGAGGGACAAGGAGAGATGAAGAAAATTTATACTATAAATTTAAAAGGAAATAATGACAAAAATGAATAAATAATTTTTAAGTCACAAGAGTTAATCCTAATCCTGCCACCAATTCATTTTAGAGATAAGAGAGGGAATTCTAGTTAAAGGACTCCTAATTGAGTATCTGAAGATATGTCAGGAACAAGAGACATGTTAGCCTTCTCTTACTGTAAATATAAGATTTCTGGCTCTTCCATTTCTAAACTTCAATAACTTCTCTTACACAAAGAAACCACAATGTAGCTCAGTTAAAACAATATAAAAATAAATGACAATAGAAAAAGTGGAAATTAAATCACTTCCATTAGGGAAAGACCTCAATTCAAAATCATTTAAGTAATTATCCTAGATAGCATAACCAAGCAAAAGTACCACTGAAATCAAATACCCCAACCACATTTTTAATACCATTTCTACTATTGAACTATATATGAAATTTAGCCATGGATTACATGATCCAATTGATGAATGGGACTCAGCGAACAGTATTTGATTACTAAGTCACTGGGCAACTGTAGCTGTCTTTTTTGTTTGTTTCATTTCCTCTTACATAGATTACTTCATTTCCAAAGCAGATACCATAAAATTAACCATTTATCTACTTCCAAGTTATTACAATATAAAGATGGAGAGGAAAGCAGGAAAAGACCACCAATCTTAAACCCTTAAAAAGATGAAGATTGACAAGCATTTAAAAAAAATCTTTGGATTATACTGAATGACCTGGAAGGTTTATACAATCATCTTATACTGTCAATAGATCCCTTTAGAATAATAGAAAATAGAGTTTACTTTTGGAGGCTATTTATATAAGTATTATACTCAATTTTACTTTATGCTAGTTTAGAGGGAAATTATATGTATTTATTATGTTATCTGCTGCCCTTCTTGCTTATATATATATATATATATATATATATATATATATATATATATATATTATATAGGAATAGATGTATTTTATTACACACATTTTCAGCAATTATTGAGATTATCAAATGATTTCTGTTGGTTTTACTATTACTATGTTCAATTATGTTGAATGTTTTCCTAATAATGAA
Organism: Macrotis lagotis; assembly: GCF_037893015.1. Taxonomy (NCBI): domain Eukaryota; kingdom Metazoa; phylum Chordata; class Mammalia; order Peramelemorphia; family Peramelidae; genus Macrotis; species Macrotis lagotis. The sequence goes on along the minus strand of NC_133664.1, from coordinate 177,358,625 downwards.
CCATCCCTACCTCCCTGGTATAAATCCTACTAGATCATGGTATATTATCCTAGGAATAACTTTCTATAGTGTTATTGTTAAAATTTTATTTAAAACATTTGGATAAATGATCATTAGGGAGATTTACCTATAATTTTCTTCATCTGTGTTGGTTCTTCCTGATTTATGTATCAGCACCAAGTTGGTGTCATAACAGAAATTTGGTATAAATCCTACTTTTTAAAATAGTTTAAGTAAAGTAGTAATTAATTGTTCCTTTAATGTTTGGTAGAATGCACTTGTAAATCCATCTGCACTTGAAGACTTTTTCTTAGGGAGTTTATTAATGGTTTCCTTCAATTCCTTTTCTGAAATGGGGTTCAGTATATTATTTTTCTCTCTGTTAATCTGAGAAGTTTGTATTTTTATTACTATTTATTCATTTTACACAGGTTATGGAATTTATTAGCATAGATTTTGGCAAAGTAGCTCTGAATTATCTATTTAATTTCCTACTCATTGGTGGTTAGATCACACTTCATTTTTATACTGGTAATTTGGTTTTCTTCCTTCTTTTTTTAAAAATCATATTAACCAAAGGTTTGTTTATTTTGTTGACTTTTTCATAAAACAAACTCTTAGTTTATGAGATCAATGGTTTTCTTGCTTTAAATTTTATTTATCTCTCCCTTTATTTTCTGAATTTTTAATTAAATTGTATTTAATTTTTAATTTACTCTTTTTCTAGCTTTTTTAATTGTCTATTCAATTCACTGATAGGCTCTTTCTCTATTTTATTCATATAGGTATTTAGAGATATAATGTTTCTCTTCAAAGCTACCTTGGCAGGGGGCAGCTAGGTTTTGAGCGATAACTTGAAGCCCAGGCCTCAGGGCACACAGCAAGCAGCATGGCCAGATCCAGGAAACAGAAGTAGGCTGAGCAGGTAAGCAGGAGTCCCCAGGGTATGAGCTCATTGAACCTAGGGAGGGGAGTGAAGAGAGAGAGACTGCAGAGCTCTGTCCTCTGTCCCTGGAACAGGACTCTGGGGCTCTGACCACATTCAGATCCTGATCATAGTCTAGGTCCCCCCAATAGAACAGCAGGCCCCCCAAACTCAGCCCCATTTCAGAGGGGGTGCGCATATGGTCATTCCCAGACCAGGAGGCAGGACAGAGCCTCACACACTGAGACCCTTGTGGGAGTGTCCCAAAAGCTCAGGAAGCACCCCAAAACAGTCTCAGACTGGGAAAATGAGCAAGAAGAGAAAAAAAGAGAAACACCATTGAGAAATACATTATCTATGATCCCAAGAAGGATCAATATACTCAGTCTGAACATGAGCAAAGACAAACTCCTGCATCTAAAGGCTCCAAGAAAAACAGAAATTGGAATCAGGCTATGACAGAGCTCAAAAAAGACTTTGAAAATAAAATGAGGGAGTTAGAAGAAAAACTGGGAAAAGAAATGAGAGAGATGCAGGAAAAACATTAAAATGAAGTCAGCAGCCTAGCCAAGGAAATCCAAAAAACTGCTGAAGAAAATAGCATGCTAAAAACCAGCTTAGGTCAAATGGATAAAAACAGTTCAAAAAGTTATTGAGAAGAATGCTTTAAAAAGCAAAATTGGCCAGATGGAAAAAGAGATAAGAAAACTCTCTGAGTAAAACAAATCCTTCAGACAAAGAATCGAACTCAGGGACATTGATGAATTTATAAGAAATCAGGACTCAACACTTCAAAACCAAAAAAAAAAAGAAAAATTAGAAGAAAATGTGAAACATCTCATTGAAAAAACAACTGATATTGAAAACAGATTTAGGAAAGATAATTTAAAAATTATTGGAATAGCTGAATGTCATGATCAGGATAAGAGCCTTGACATCATTTTCAAAGAAGTACTACAGGAAAATTGACCTGATATCCTAGAAGCAGAGGGCAAACTAGAAATGGAGAGAATCCACTGATCCCCCCCAAGAAAGAGATCCCAAAAAACCAACACCCAGGAATATTATAGCCAAGTTCCAGAACTCCCAAGTCAAAGAGAAAATATTACAAGCAGCCAGAAGGACACAATTCAAATATCATGGAGCTGCAGTCAGAATCACACAGGGCTTAGCAGTAACTACATTAAAACCTTGTAGGGCCTGTAATACAATATACCAGAAGGCAAAAGAGCTAAGAATGCAACTGAGAATCAACTACCCAGCAAAACTCAATGTCCTCTTCCGGGGAAAAAGATGGACGATGCACTTTCAATGAACCAGGGAAAATTCAAATGTTCCTGTTAGAATGGCCAGAGCTGAACAGGTTTGATCTTCAAATATAGGACTCAGGTGAAGCATAGAGCCTGGAGGAGAAGGGGAAAATGTGAGGGACTTGATGATGATGAACTGCATGTATTCCTGCATAGAAAAATGACAAAGAAAATACTCATATGAACCTTCTCAGTTAGTTGATAGAGCACGTAGAAGGGGCTTTTATAGCTGAAGCACAGGAGAAAGCTGAATTTGAAGGTAAAATATGGTATAAAATGGAGTCAATAGAAAAAAGGGAAATGTAATGGGAGAAAGAAAAAGGAGAGGGGGAATAGGCCAAAATATTTCATATAATAAGATTTTTCTTTATTTCAATGAGCTATTGCAATGATATGGAAGGGGGGAAGGCAAGGGGTAATGAGGGAATCTTTGCTCTCATCAGAGGTGGTTAGGAGAAGAAACAGCATATATACTCAATGGGGTATAGGCATCTGGAGTAAGAAGGAAAGGGGTGATATGAGTGATGAAGGAGAGGATGTACTATGGGGGGAGAGTGGTCAGATATAACACATTTTCCTTTTTACTTCTTGCAAGTGGCTGGGTTTGGATGGTGTGTCTGGGAGCATAGGGCCAGGTGGATGCTGGGCCTAAGGGGTGGTAGGGGGGCTCGCGGCCTTTTGGCCCCAGGACCAGGGATCCGTCTGCTGTGCCACAAAGCTACCCTACAGCAGAGTCAGAGTGGAAGGAGATAGAAAATATACTATATATTAGTGGAGAAATATGAAAGGAGGCAGTTGTGATCAGCAATGGCAATGGTGGAAAAATATGGAAGTAAATTTTGCGATGGACTTATCATAAAGAATATGACCCATCCATGACAGAGTTGGTGGTGTTGGAACACAGACTGAAGCACATTTTTTATTATTATTATTTTTGGAGGGGTGCAGGTCAAATGGGGCTGGGTGGACTGCCTGAGGCCACATAGCAGGGTGATCATTGGGTGTCTGAGGCTGGATTTGGACCCAGGTGCTCCTGGCTCAAGGGCCAATGCTCTATCCACCACCCAGCCACCTGTACTATTATAACTATTTTATTTTATTTTGGATCTTTTTTTTTCTTTTTTTGCTTGTTGCAGAGCAGTGGAGTTGGGGTGGCTTGCATGTCACATGGTTAGGTGATTGTTGGGTGTATGAGGCTGGATGTGGATTTTGGGTGCTCCTGGCTCCAGGGCTGGTGCTCAATCCATGGCACCACCCGGCCATACCTACAATTATTACTATTGTTTTTTTTTATTTTAACTTTTTTCTCTCCCCTTAACTTTATTGCTCAAGTGAGTCTATATTTTTTGGGGGGAGGCGGTATTTTGTTTACTCTTAAAAAAGAATATTTTAATATTGTATAAAAACATTATTTGTACAAAATGAGAATAAATAAATATTAAATATAAAAATAAAAATGAAATAATTTTGAAGCAATGGGGACTGAATTACTTACCCAAGGTCACATAGCTAGGCAATTATTAAGTGTCTGAGGTCAAATTTGAACTCAGACCCTCTGTACTTTATGAACTCTGCCACCTAGCTGCCCCCTGGAGATGTCTTTTGACCAGAGTTCTCACAAGTCTTTGTATTCCTCTCTAGACATTTTAACTACTTGACATAGTGTGATACAGCATTATTCTATGCTTGGAATCCCTTGCCTTTCACTCTAGAAGACAATTTTCATATTTAATGCAAAATGAAATAATTGTATAAGAAAATTTATTAATATGTATTTACATTTATTTATTTACATTCTCGTTATAGTCTTAAATCCCTTCCTGAACACTCATTTATTTTTTTCACAGTATTTTTTTTTCTTTTGGCTTCATTAGGGAAATAGAAACAATCCTCCACAAAGCAATAACACACACACGAACACACACACACACACACATACACACACACATACATAAGTACTGTCACTCACTGTATGTTCAGCATTGCAAAGGCACATGCTTGTTGCTTGAAGTTCTGTTAATTTTTTGCATGTGCACAGATGTTTGTAAGATGTTTATTCCTCTTTACTAGTATATAAAATTGTAATAATTAACTAGCAGATAATTCATTTTGCCCTTCCTCCAACTTGGCATAGCAGAATCACACTAATTTCTTTTATTTTTGGTTTTCCTTTATAGAACCTCCCCAAATTTAGGAGACTTTTCAAAAATAATTGCCAGTGCTTTTCTAAGTTCATTTGCTAATTCCCTTAGCACCCTAGTGAGTATGTCATCCACAACTACAGGAATGAAATAATTCAGGTAATTTGAGAAAAAATCAGGCTCACATTCTCTGCATCATTTTGGACTTTTTCTCACTTTTTTTCTATTTTCCTCCAGTTCTAGCATTTTTCCATTTTCTTTACAGTGCCTCCATACAGAGCTTTTTCAGTATTTGATTTTCTCTCAAGCTGATGTGTTTTCTCAGGCTTTCAACACTTTCGGAGCTTCGATCTAACACTCCTCTTTCTCCCACTAATTAGGTAAACAGTCTCACCTTTCAGCCACTAACATGTTATCATTGAAGGGAATATTCTAGTGTGTCAAGTTATCTTGAAAAATCTTTTGCTTCTGTGGACAACAACACAATCCTAATAGTCCTTGGATGAGAGCTAAAATGTGTTACTTATTTCTAGTATGGAGGAATATAAACACCATGGGATTGCTTCATGCAATCTGACCCTCTAAAGGTTATTGAAAAAGGGAAACTGTTCATGTCAGTGTGTTTCTCTTTCTTTAAAAAAATGAAATGCTATAAATTTAAGCAACTTTCATCAATAGCAGAACATAAAAAATTCTTAGTACAGTAAAATGCAGACAAGCATTGCTTATTTCACCAGCTATTTGTACAAAATTATAAAAGAATCAACATTGGAATTTTATAATTTGAATCTTTAATATTATAGGGTTATTACCTGCAAGGGTAAGGTGGAATATGGAGGCTAGATAAATGTGATTTTAAAAATAGATTCTCTCTCTCTCTCTCTCTCTCTCTCTCTCTCTCTCTCTCTCTCTCTCTCTCTCTCCATATATATATACATATATATATATATGTATATATATATATATGTAATATGACAATAAGACTATTTTTAGAGTTGGAAGTGACCTTAGCCAACAGCTAGTGGCAAAACCCCCTCAATTCAGAGATGTGAAGTGACTTTTGTGATGTCACAGATTTTGTATCTAATATGTCTGTGACTGGGACTGAAACCTGCATCTTTCAATAGTAATTCAATATTCTTTCCACTATATCAAGGTTTAATGTCTTAGAATAAGTTTTTCCCTTTGAAATATTTTTTTAGGTTTTTTCAAGGCAAATGGGGTTAATGGCTTGCCCAAGGCTACACAGCTAGGTAATTATTTTTAAGTGTATGAGGCCAGATTTGAACCCAGGTACTCCTGACTCCAAGGCTGGTGCTCTATCCACTGTGCCACCTAGCTGCCCCATGAAATAGCTTTTTATAAGAGAATGCAAATGTAAGTTTTGACTTTAAAAAACATCTTAGCTATAATTTCACTACAATTTTATTTGACTTCAAGAAAATAAAGTATATTACCATCATGATACAACTTCCTTTGAAAGATTTTAACTAGTTTCTTAAGCTTAGTGTGTGCATAATCCTCTAAGAAATATATTAATATTACATAAAACAATTTACATAAAACCATTTTTAACCATTTTTCATGTTGCATTCCTAACCACTTATTAATCAACTAATATTAATTGAGAACTCAAATATTCCCAAATGAAGGCTTCCCAGAAGTTTTTACTTTTTTTAAATCAAGCTCAAGTGATCAATGAAATAAGAAAAGTAATTTCACATGAATTTAGATTCTGATCAACATCTTTCTCTTCATCATTTCTAAAACATTAAATGCATCAAATGTAATAAACATATCTTTCCAACAGTGTTTGAACTGGTTAAAATTTGCTAATTGCATGTATATAATTTATATATGTATATGCGCACGTGCTCACACACACACACACACACACACCCACACACACAAAGACCTTTTTAAAATAATAAGAATTGGCACCCCCTTAATGGGAAGAAGAGAAAGAAATACCAAAAGTTTTCGTCATTATTTTCCCCAGCTATTACCCACTTGGAAAACTCAGATTTCCCTCCACTGCATTATGACTATACTATGAAAATTCACTAATTTCTCTTGATAATCGGGGGCTGATAGCTTTAATAAGCATGATTTTTACTTCCTAGTGACGTCCTTAGAGGCAGGGAGACTAAGGTTACAAAATAATCCAGTCCTTGACTTGGGAACAGCTCTTCCACCATAGGCAACTCTAGTAATGGGAGGCAATACTAATTATTATTCATTAAACATTATTCATATTTTGAGTCATGTTTTTAAAATATTTGTAGTAGCTTTGTTTCTATGTTCATAAAGTTGGTTCATTTGTGACCTGAAAATATAACTTTACTTTCTAAGATTATTATTTTAAAGAATTATTGCATTATATTATTCATATATATATATATATATATAATATATATTCAAATAGCAGCCATTATTTAAATTATTTTCTTAGAAGGCAAAGTTATTTTCATATATATGTGTGTGCATATATTGATATAGTTGTAAGTTGTTAGGAATGTTTGTTTTTGCATCACCTACTGTTCTCAATTTATAGCTTTCCTATTCTACTTCCACAGAGATATACCTGAAAACAAAACCAGAAAAAAAGGGAGGAGGGAAATTAAACAAATCTAAGCAACATATCAAAAAAGTTTGCTGATATATTTGATACTTCACACTCATGATCCTTTTTTTTCTGAAAGTATCAGGGGAAGTAGTCTTCTCACAGTTCTCTGCAGCCTAGATTGGGCAATAACATGATACAATATTCTGTTTTAATTATTGTTTTCCATTATATTTATGTTGTAATAATTTTGTGTGTTGTATTCCTAATTTTGCTTTTTTCATGCTTATTCAATTCATATAATTCTTTCTGCACTGCTATGTATTCATCAATTCCACCCTTTCTCACAACACAGTACTATTTTATTATATTCATGATCCACACTTTATTCCCTAATCAATGGACATCTACTTTGCTTCCTGATTTTTAGTAGAACAAAAAATGCTGCCATAAATACACTAATGTATGTGGAGGCATATTATATTTTATTGAATCACTCATTCATTAATTTATTTGCTTGTTTGTTTTTTTGGTCATTTGGTTATGTTCATGAAATATTTGTCTAACAACCAAATGCCTGGGCCAAAAGGTATGAACACTTTCACTCCTTTAATTATTTCAAATTACTTTGTAGAATGGATAAACTATTTCACAACTTCACCAAAAATCTCTCATAATGCTTTCAAAATGACTTCAGATATTTGTAATATTTAACAATTTGATGAATGTGAACTGAAGCTCAGAGATATTTGATTTCATTATTCTCATTGAATGACTTGTAGTTTTCTTTTACATGATTATGATATTTTCCATTTGATAATGATTCATTTATATCCTTTGAACATTTATCAATTGAGGAATTACATTTATTTTTATATATTTCTCATAGTTTTCTACATCTCTAAGATATCACTCCTTTTTAAAAGATATGTGTTAAAAAAGATTTTTTTCTCAATTGACAGCTTCTCCTTCTTGTCTTCCTTCTCAGTTTCAAATAACAAAAATTATGTCTTTTAATCTTATATAATATCTTATACCATTGGTTTACTTAACGATTTTCCCATTAAACAAAGATGTCGAAGACATATTATTTGTTTCAATTTTTTGGTTATTTACTTTTCAATAATTTTTTTTATTTTGTAACTTTTTGTGACTTGTGATATAATATATTGGAAAAAACAATTTTCTGCCAGCTTGTTTTTCAATTCTACTACCAATTCTTTTTAAATAGGAAATTGTTTCTCAATTAATGTTTTCATTTATCATTGTTTGATTCATTCTAATTCTCCTTTGTCTTATATGCTTCATTCATCTTTTTAAACAAGTAATATGATAAATATCATTTTTATAATACTTTAAGTTATTCAAAGTACTTAATCTACTTTATTTCATTTATTCTCAAAAGCATGCTTGGACCTAAGTAAAATTATTATTCCAACTTTGTAATTGAAGAAAGCAAGGAAGGTATGATTTAAATAACACGTCTGAAGTCAAACAGATAATAAATATCTGTCAGGATTTGAACTCAAGTCTTCCTGACTGCAAGTCCAATACTAGTTGTTATGTCTCTATTCAAAAAGAATTTTGATCATCACTAGTTTATATAAAATTTGAAGTAATGATGTGCTATTGGGCCTTCATTCTCATTTTAATTTTTTTTATTTTGTTCTTATTCATTTGTATATCTGTATTGTCTATACCTTTGGTTACTTTAGAACTAAAATTGTAAATTACTTTCAATACTATTATATTAGTCATATTTGATCTTTATTTCTTAAGGATTTCTTTTTCTGTTAATGGTGTCTATATAAGTATTGAGTATGCTTTGACAGGTAAGACTCCAAGATATTTAGTATGCTTTGTAATTATTCTAAATTGTAGCAATCTATTCACTATACCATTCTGTCACTCTTATATACATAGCTTAGTAAGCATACACACAATAAATTGACATAAATTGGTGAAGGCAATTTAGACTGAGACTCAGAGTTATTTCTTGATCTTTAACACTCGGAAAGTTACTGTCCAGTCTTTGCCTCCTTTGGGTGTAGGGCTGCTATTGACCTTCCTTTTTTTTTTCTCTTCACACGACATAAAATGTTTAATTACCTTGTTAAGGAAGGTTGGCAGCTGACAATTGTTTTGTTCAGAATCATCGAGCTGATAATGTCTTGTCCATGAGACTGAGGATGCTAATGATTCACAGACTGCCAGAGCCTTGCACTCAATTGTGCACAGTGTACTTCATGATTTGAGCTTGTCATTTTCATTCTGTAGGAAAAAAATCTCTTCTCCCTTCATGGTAGACTTCACTATAAGTGTATAATTATATCATGATGTTTTCTATGATTTATGTCTTGTTCCATTGCTCTGAATGATTTTCAAAATACATTTTCATATTTCCTAAAATATTTTCTCACCAAATAATGAATTTTCCATGTTCCTTGTTTTTACATAACTTACTGCTTGTGTGATTTATTACCTTACTGATAATTCCATATAAGAAAAGAAGCTTTTAATGTGATGTAAAGCTAAATTTGAAGCAATGATGCAGACTCATATACAGATAAGATGTCTCAGCAAGTAGGAAAACATGGATATTTATATCTATCACTAATTATCTTAGGTAAGGTCTTTCCCCCTAGAAACTTAATTCTTCCAATAATAAAAGGTTACTTTGAGTCAGAATTTGAGGTATGTTTTAAAAACGCAGCATGGTAAAGTACACTGCAATAAGAGTCATAATGCTGATTCCATTTTTATTAATAGTAAAATGTGTGAATTTGCAAAAGTCACAATTGTTTTGGGACTCATTTTCTTTATCAATAAACAGAATAGATTGAATTATGACTTCCAAATTCCCTTCTTTTCAATAATCTGTCTCATTTTCTTTTCATCACTTATACAGTCATGTGTATTTTCCCAATTAAGATTTTGTTCCATTATATATGAATAGTTAAAGAAAATTAATTAGAAAACATATTCCTTGTTTTTTTTCCCTAGATGAAACAGAAAACATCAAAAGAAGGATGCCCAAGGTGATGAATGGTCTTAAAACCCTTATTTGACTTGTAAGGTAGAGTAGGAGAGGAAGAGGAAATGATAGGGTTTTTTACATTATTTTAATGATTGTTAGTTAGAGAAAGAAGTCTGACCACCAATGATGAAGAGATGGGAGAGAGTGAGGGGGAGAAAAAGATAGAAAAAAGAGAGAAACAGAGAAACAGACACAAAGAGATAAAGACACAGAGACAAAGAAAAAGGGAAAGAAAGACAGAAACAAAAAAAGAAACAGAGCGAGAAATAATAAACATTTTCATAGTTTCCAGAAGATTCAAATTATATATGTGTGTGTGTGTGTGTATGTATATTCTTGTGTGATTTTTTCACAATAATCCAGTAAAGCAATTAATATTATTTTCCCATTGATGGAACTGAAGCAAACAAAGGTTGAGTGACTTTTCCTCGATCAAAGAGTAGAAGTCACAAAAATAGGAAAAAGGAATAGAAGTGAGGAGATAAGGTCAAAAGTAAGAGAAAAAGAGAGAAACAGAGAAACACATTTAATATAAATTAATGAACTAGTGATTACCACCCAAATATAAATATATATATATATATATATATATATATTTGTAAACCAGACAAAATACAAAATATGTCTATAAAAATGATTCCGAAATAAATGTAATCGATTGTTTGAAAGATTTTATTTATTTTGAATTTTACAATTTTACCCCTAACCTTGCTTCCCTCCTCTTAGCCCCCATAGAGGGCAGTTTTGTTAGTCTTTACATGGTTTCCATGGTATGCATTGATCTAAGTTGAATGAGGTGAGAGAGAAATCATGTCTTTAAGGAAGAGTGGGAGTGATAACATTTTTTTTAAATTAAAGATAAGAGTCTTTGGTCTTTGTTCAAACTCCACAATTCTTTCTCAGGATACAGGTAGCATTCTCCATCTCAGATATGCCAAAATTGTGCCTGATTGTTGCCCTGTTGGTATGAGCAAGTCCATTGTGGGTGATCATCATTCCCATGTTGCTGTTAGGGTGTGCAATATTCTTCTGGTTCTGCTCATCTCACTCAGCATCAGTTCATGCAAATCTTTCCAGGCTTACCTGAATTCCCATCCATTCTGGTTTCTAATAGAACAATAGTGTTCCATAACATACATATACCAGTTTATTGAACCATTCCCCAATTAATGGACATTCACTCAGTTTCCAATTTTTTGCACCACAAACAGAGCTGATATAAATAATTTTGCACAAGTGATGTTTTTACCCTTTTTCATGGTCTCTTCAGGATATAGGCCCAGTAGCGGTATTGTTGGCTCAAAGGGTATGCAAATTTTTATTGCTTTTGGACATAATTCCAAATTACTCTCCAGAAAAGTTGAATGACTTCATAACTCTACCAAAAATGTATTAGTGTCCCAGATTTCCCATATTCTTTCCAACATTAATCATAGTCCTTTCTAGTTATTGGCCAGTCTGTGAGATATGAGGTGGTACCTTAGAAATGCATTAATTTGCATTTTGCTAATATGAAGTGATTTACAGCAATTGTTCATATTATTGTGGATCACTTTGATTTCCTCATCTGTAAATTGCCTTTGCGTATCCTTTGACAATTTGTCAATTGGAGAACTGCTTGTTTGTTTTTTTTTAAATTTGACTCAGTTCTCTGTATGGATCCTTTGTCAGAGATACTAGTCATAAAAACTGTTTCCCAATTTAATACATTTCTTTTGATCTTGATTACAGTAGTTTTTGTTTGTGTAAAAGCCTTTTAAGTTAATGTAATCAAAATTATCTAGTTTATTTTTAATGGTCATAACTACTTCCCTTTCCATAGATCTGGCAGGTAAACTATTCTTTGATCTACTAATTTGCTTATAATATTGTTTTTCATGTCTAGATCCTGTACACATTTTGACTTTATCCTGTTATAGGGTGTAAGGTGTTGGTTTAATCCAAATTTATGCCATATGAACTCCCAATTCTCCCAACAGTTTTTATCAAAGAGACAGTTTTTATCCCAATAGCTGGATTTATCAAACATCAGATTACTATAATCATTTCCTGCTATTGCATCTAGTATATTACACTCCTCCACCCCTCTATTTCTTAGTCAATACCAGACAGTTTTGATGACTACTGCTTTATAGTATAATTTTGGATCTGGGTAGAATTGTCTTTTTTATTATTTCCTCAGCCTGTCCATGAGTAGTTGGTGTTTTCCCAGTTATTTAAATCCAATTTTATTTGGGTGAGTAGTGTTTTGTAGTTGTTTCCCTTGGTAAGTAGACTCCCAGGTATTTTATATTGTCTGAAGGTAAATTGAATGGGATTTCACTTTCAAATTCTCTCTGCTGCATCTTGTTAGTTGCATATATATAAAGAAATATTGAGGATGTATGAGAGTTTATTTTATAGATCCTGTGACTTTGCTAAAGTTACTAATTATTTCTAGTAGGTTTTTAGATGATTTTGGGGGATTCTCTACGTATACCATGATGTCATCTGCAAAGAGTGAGAGTTTTGACTTTTCCTTCCCTATTCTAATTCCTTCATTTTTTCTCTTATCTTTATGCTGAAGCTAACATTTCTAATACATTATTGAATTTTAATTGTGATAATGGGCATCCTTATTTCACCACTGATGTTATTGGAAATCCCATTGAATATAATGCTCATTGATGGTTTCAGAGAGATACTGCTTATTATTCTAAGGAACAATCCATTTATTCCTATGCAGTCTCTTGCTTTTGTTAGGGATGGGTGCTGTATTTGTTAATAGCTTATTCAGCATCCATTGATATGATCATTTGATTTCTGTTAGGTTTGTTACTGATATAGCTAATTATACCAACAGTTTTCCCATTATTGAACCAACCCTGCATTCATGGGATAAATCCTACTTCTTCATAATATATTATCATAGTGGTAACTCGTTGTAGTCATTTTGCTACGATTTTCTTTAAGAGTTTTGCACCTATATTCATTAGAGAGATAGGTCTATAATTTTCTTCCTCTATTTTTAACCCTTCTTGTTTTAGATATCAACACTATACTGGTATCATAGAAAGAGTTCAGCAAAGTTCTGTATTCACCTATTTTTCCAAAGAGTTTATATAGAATTGGAAGTAGTTGTTATTTAAATGTTTAATAGAATTCATTTGTGAAACCATCTGGCTCTGGAGGTTTTTTTCTTAGGGATTTCACTAATGACTTGTTGAATTTATTTTTCTAAAATAGGGTTATTTAGGTATTTAATTTTCTCTTCATTTAACCTGGGGAATTTATAATTTTGTAAACATTCATCCATTTCACTTAGATTATCAAATTTGTTGGCATGGAGTTGGGAAACATAATTTCAAATTATTACTTTAATTTCATCCTCTTTGGTGGTGAGTTCACCTTTTTCATTTATGATATTAGCAATTTGGTTTTCATCTATCTTTTTAAAAACAAATTGACCAGGGGTTTATCAATTTTATTGTTTTTTCCCCAGAAAACCAGCTCTTGGTTTTATTTATTAGTTCAATAATTTTCTGGCTTTTGATTTTATTAATTTCTCCTTTAATTTTTAGAATTTCTAAATTGGTATTTAACTGGGAGGGTTTTAATTTGTTGTTTTTTAATTATTTTATTTACATATTTGGTTTATTGATTTCCTCTTTCTCTAATTTATTGACGTAAGTATTTAAAGATATAATATATGCCCTGGCAACTACCTTGGGTGTATCACATAGGTTTTGGCATGTTGTTTCATTATTTTCATTATCTAAGGACAAAATAATTAATGCTTTCTATAATTTATTGTTTGATCCACTCATTCTTTAAAAGGAGGTCATTTAGTTTCCAATTAGTTTTGGATCTATATCATCCTAGACCAATATTGCATGTGATTTTTATTGCATTATCATCTGAGAAAGATACATTCACTATTTCTCCCTTTCTGCAGTTGATCATTAGATTTTTAATGCCCTAATACATGGTCAATTTTTGTGTAATTGCCATGTACTGCAGGAAAGAAAGTATATTCCTTTCTATCCCCATTCAATTTCCTCCATAAGTCTATCATGTCTAGGTTTTCTAACAATCTATTTACCTCTTTAACTTATTTCTTTTTTATTCTCTGTTTAGATTTACCTAATATGAGAGTGTGAGGTTGACATCTCCTACCAGTAGAGATTTTCTGTCTATGTTATTTTATAATTCTCCAACTTCTCCTATAAGAAATTGGATGCTATACGATTGGGAGCATACATATTGTCTATGGTTACGTTTAGGAGGATATAGTTTCCTTCATTATCTCTTTTAATGATATCTATTTTTGCAGCTGCTCTGTCTGAGATAAGGATTCCTATACCCTACTCTTTTCAGTTCAGCTGAAACAAAATATTTTTTGCTCCAACTTTTTAGCTTTACTGTAAATGTATCTTTTTGTTTCAAATGAGTTTCTTGTAGGTAGCCCATTGTAGGATTCAGGTTTTTAATCCATTCTGCTATTTCCTTACATTTTAAGGGAGAGTTCATCCCATTCACATACAAAGCTATAATCATTAACTCTTTATTGCCCTCCATATTAACTTCCCTCTGTTTGTATTTTTCACTCTTTGACCTTTATCTATATTCCCTGGTATTTTACTTCAGAATACCACCACCTCCAGGGTATTTCCCCTCCTCTTTTTTCCCCCTTTCCCTTTGCCCATTCTTTCTTCCTTCTTTCTGGGCATTCACCCTTTCTTCCATGACCCCTTTTCCACATTTACCACTTTAAAGTTAAGTTTCTTAATTTAACAGAGGGCACATATGTTAATTTTAAGTCAATTTGATGAGACTAAGATTCAGGTGATTCTCACATCCTCCCTTCTTCCCCTTTGTACCTCTTAATGTAATGATATTTTCTCTATTCAGTCCCATACATCCTCCCATCTCTTTACTGTCCTCCTTTGTAAGGTGGTATTGTTTTTTAAATCATTCTATCTGAGTCACAGTGAGGTCACATATGTTCATCACTTCTGGCTAAGTATATTCTCTCTAATAGAATTACAATTATTGAAAGTTATTAGACTCTTTCTCCCAGGTTAGGATATAGCCAGTTTCATCTTATTGGATAGCAGTTTCTCAAATAAATCAGGAGTTCCATATCTTCTGGCTAATTAAATTCCCTCTAATAGAGTTACAATTCTTGGAGTTATTACAGTCTTTCTCCCAGGTAGGGATATAGTCAGTTTCATCTTATTGGACAACAGGTTTTGTTTTCTTTTTTTTTAGTCCCCTTCTTTTCTTTTAAGCTCTGATTTTTTTTTTCCTCAGGAAATGTTGGAAGTCACCTATTTCATTAAATGTGCATCTTTTGCCATGGAAGAGAAGACTCGGTTTTTCTGGATAATGAATTCTTGAGTGCATTCTAAGCTCCCTTGCCTTTCAGAATATTGCCTTCTAGGCCCTTCGATCCCTTAATGTTGGTGCTGCAAGGTCATGTCTAATCCTTACTGTGGCTCCTTGGTATCTAAATTGTTACTTTCTGGTTGCTTGCAGGATTATCTCTTTTAGTTGATAGTTCTGGAATGTGACTACAATATTCCTTGGCATTTTAATATTGGTATCACTTTCCAGAAGGGATTGATATATTCTTTCAATAACTATTTTTCCATCTGGTTCCATGATATCAAGGAAGTTTTCCATTACTATATCCTGAAATATTGAGTTTTTTCCTCTTCAATATTTTCAGGAAGACAAATAATTCTTATCTTATGTCTTCTTGATCTAGTCTTGAGTCAGTGGTTTTGCTGATGAGGTACATTACATTTTCTTTTATTTTTTCAATTTTTTGGTTTTGTTGTCTTATGAAGTCATTAGTCTCCACAGACTCCAATCTTTTTTTTTAGAGATTTCTTCATTTAACTTTTGCAGCTCATTTTCCAGTTGAGCAATTCTATTTTTGTAAGCATTTTCCATTTGACCAATTGGGGTTTTGTGAGATTTATTTTCTTTTTGCATATGTTCAATTGTATTTTCCAAGGATTTCCTTTCTTGTTGCATTATGTTACTATTCTCTCCCAAATTTTACAATTGATTTTTAAACTCCTTCCTGATTTCTTCAAGGAAGTCTTTCTGTGCTGGAGACTACATCATAACCTCCTCAGAGGTTCTACGTCTCTCTGAGTTAGGGTTTTATTCCCTTCTAGGAATTTTTCTATGGGCCCCCTTTCCACTGGCCTTTCTTCATTCTCCTAAGCTATTGTATTGGATGAGGGACTGGTTCACAGAGGTTTGGTGTTGGGATCCCTAGAGACTTTTCTCACTTGATTTAGTAACTCCATGTGGGCTGGTGCTACATGGGTGCTACAGCATTTGCTCACTCAGTTTAATAACTCCACCTGGTCAGTAGTGGGTGCAAGAGACTGGAACTTACCCTTCAGCGCTCCTGGTAAGCTCCAGACCATTAGTCCCAATGCCATGCCTCCACTCTGCAGTTGTTTCACGAAGTGGTTCCCACAGCAAAAGCCTCCCAGACTGAACTTAGTTTGGTCTCACCCCACCCCCACTCAGTCTTCTCACTCACCCCATCACACCTATGATCCTAGAAGCCTGACCTTGAGGTTGTTCTTCTCCTAGATTCTCTTTCTGGTTTTTGTTGATGTGATTTCTATTAAGAGATTTGTCTCATATTATATATGAGATCAGATAAAGAGACCTTAGCACAGGGCCTAGTTTCTCTCTGCCATCTTGGCTGGAAGATTAATAGAATCTTTTTAAAAATCATTTTATTTTATTTTAGTTAAAATCATTTTTGCTTTTGAATTCTCTCTCTCCCTTATTTCTTTCACCTTGAAATTGTAAAAAAAATATAATACCCATTGTACAAATGAAGCTGTGCAAAACTTATTTCAACATAACCCATGCTACAAAAGAATAAAAAAGCAAGAAAAATAAAATGAAAGATGTTTATCAATTATTTCTCTAAAGGTGGATACCAATTTTTAGCATTGAACCCTTTGGAATTACCTTGGATCTCTGTATGAATCAGAGTAGCAAAGTTTTTTTGAGTTGTTTATTACGGCAATATTGCTATTATATGCACAATATTCTCTTAATTCTACTCACTTCATTTTGCAGCAGTATATTAAGTCTTTGCAAGTTTTTTTAATCACTAACTTCTCCATTTCTTTTAGAATAACAGTATTCCAATTCCATTTTGTACCTGATTTGATTACTAATTCCCCAGAGGATGGTCAACTTCTCACTTAGCAATTCTATAACAAAAGACAAAAAGCTATTACAATCTTTTTAAAAAAATCTCTTTGAGATAGAGACCAGGTTGTGGTCCAATATTATCTCCTGTAATCACATTCAATTTCATTGAACTTGCTGGGTCAAAGTCTATTTAGAATTTTTTATTGTTGCTGTTGTCTTTTTTTAACTTCATTTGACATAGTTGAAATTGTTCTCTAGAATGGTAGAACACTTCACAACTTCATCAATATAGAATTATAGTGTCTGTTTTTCTTATCTTCAAAGCAGCTATCATTTTTATCATATTAACCAAACTTACAAGTTTGATGTGTCATCTCAGAGATGTTTAATTTGCACATATCTAATCCTTAGTGATTTAGAGAATTTTTTCATGGCTAGCAAAGCCCCCTGAAAACTGTCTACTATGGGCAGCTAGGTGATGCAGTGGATAGAGTACCGGCCCTGGAGTCAGTAGTACCTGAGTTCAAATCCAGCCTCAGACACTTAATAATTACCAAGCTGTGTGGCCTTGGGCAAGCCACTTGACCCCATTTGCTTTGCAAAAATCTAAAAAAAAAAACAAACAAAAATCTGCCTATTAATGTACAGTGAAAATTTTTCAATTGAGTTTGGAAAGAATTGTTATAAATTTGTCTCTGTTTTTTAAATATTTGTGAAATGTGATCTAAATCAGAGAAACTTGCTCCAAAATTTTTCCTCAATTTGATGTTTTCCTGATATTTTTGACTACATTGCTTTTGTTTATGCAAAACCTTTTAAATGTCATATAATTAAAATATGCATTTAATCTCCAGCATTCCTCTACTTGTTTGATCATAATTCTTCCTATATTCATATATTTGACAGTTAATTTTTCCATATTCCCTTCATTTGATTATGATGGCAAACTTTTGCACAAATCACATATCCATTTTTATCTTATCTTCATATATTATTTGAGATGTTGGTCTATGTCTAGGTTTTTCAATATAATGAGTTATTTTATCCTCAAAATATCTTTAGGTTTATCAGACTCTACAAAGCAATATTCATTTTCTGATCTATATTGTGTATCTAATCTATTCCACAAATGTGCCCCTGATTGTTTTGGTGATAACCAAGTTGCATTATAGTTCAAAAACTAGAATTACTAGGCCCACCTTAAAATATTTGAAAATTGATTTCATTGATATTTTTTGAGTTTTTACTTTTCACATTAATTTTTTTTATTATTTTTTATGTCTAAAACTATTTTTGATAGTTTGGATGAAATGGACCTAATCAATATTTTAGCTTAGGCAGAATTGTCATTTTTTATAGTGGCAGTCTATGCATGAGAAATTGATATTTTTCCAATTGTGACATCTGTCCTTATTTTTTGATGAGTTTTCTGTAACTGTGTTTAAAGAGTTCCTCTGTGTATCTTGTCAGGCAGACTCCCAATTATTTTCAATTTTTTTACTGGAATATATCTCTGTATATTTTCCTGATAGGTTTTTTTGGTAATTACTAAAAATTCTGTTGATCTATGTGTTTATTCCATATCCTAGAACTTTGCTGAAATTGTTTTGTCTATTATTTTTAGTTGATTTTCTAGAATTCTCTAAAGATGCCTTCATATTACCTGCTATGTTTAAGAATTTCATTTCCCTTTTTTCTATTATTTTTTTCTTTTTTTAGGTTTTTGCAAGGCAAATGGGGTTAAGTGGCTTGCCCAAGGCCACATAGCTAGGTAATTATTAAGTGTCTGAGACCAGATTTGAACCCAGGTACTCCTGACTCCAGGGCCGGTACTTTATCCACTATGCCACCTAGCCACCCCTCTTTTTTTCTGTTCTTAATCATTAAATTTCTTTTTATTTTTTGGTATAATGTTTTAGCTGACATTTCCAGTACAATATTGAATAATTTTGATAATGAATATCATTTCTCAGCAACTAATTGTGCTAGGATGTTTTCTAGGTTATTCTTATTATGAATAAAGTTTATTCTTGGTTTTAGATAGATATTCAGATAGATATTTTAAGAAAGGTTCCAATTCTTCCTAAATATTTTAAAATAGTAATTTATGTTTTGCTAAAAATACTGCATGAATTGGTAAATGATTTTGCTTCATTTTCCTATTGATGTGGTTACTATTGCTTATACATTTCTTAGTATTGAACCAATCCTATATTCTTGGGTATTATCTTTTCATTATATGCATGCAATTAATATTAATTTTTGATAAAAATTCATAAGGTCAGTGGGTCTATAGTGGTCTTCCTCAGGTTTTGCTTTTCATATTTAAATGTCAACACCACATTTTTGTCATTAAAAAAGTTTGGCAAGATTATTTTTTCTACTATTTACCTCTAACTTTTTAAAATATTGGATTTAATTGTTCTTTAAATATTCACTTTCAAATTTACATTATTCTGAGGACTTTTTCTTGGTAAGCCCTATTAGGGCTGGATCAATGTATTCTTCTAAGGCAGGATATTTTTAAGTATTTCATTTTCTCTTTTGTTAATCTGGGAAATGTATGTATTTCAAAATTCATTGATCTCATTTATATTGTCAATTTTATTGATAGAAATTTGGGCAAAATAACTTCAAACAATTGCTTTAATTTAATCTTCACTGACTGCACAATCACCTTTTCAGTTTATGGGATTGAGATGACAGAGCCAAGATGGAAGAGAAAAGGCAGGGAGGGACTGAATTCTCCCCAGCCCTTCCCTACCATACTCTCATGCTCCCAACATCTGTAAATAATGCAATGTCAACTTATGAAATGGCAGTGAATACAAAGGAACAGGGTAAAACAATTTAAAATCCCAAGATAAACTTTTAAGCTTATTTACTTTGGTTTTATTTGTTTAATACCTTTTCATTTTTATGTAATCAAAATTATTCATTTTGCATTTTGTATTGTTTTCAATCTCTTTTTTGATCAAAAATTGCTCCACATTCTATTGATCTGACAGTCACATCATTCTTTGTTATTCTAATTGACTTATGATATGACCTTTAATGTCTCAAACCTCTTCCCATTTAGACTATATTGTGGCATAGGATGCCTAGTTTCTGACATACTATCTTTGGGTTTATCAAACATCAGACTATCATAGTTATTTACTACTGTCCTGTTGCACATAATCTATTACATTAATCCACAATTCTGTTTCTAATCCAGTACCAAATAATTTTAATGACTGATTCTTTATAATATAATTTTAGATCTAGGCTACCTTCCTTTGCATTTTTTCATTAATCCCTTTGTTGTTCTTGATCTTTTCTTCCTCTATATGAATTTAGTATAAAAATTATTTTTTTCCTAACTCAAGTTTGATTGGTAAAGCATTGAATTAGTAATTAGTAATTAAATTTAAATAGAATTATCATTTCTATTACATTAAGCTTAAGGCCTAACATGAGCATTGACATTTGCCCAATTATTTGGGTCTGATTGTATTTGTATGAAATTTTTTTTATTAGTGGTTTTTATTTTAGTTTCTGAATCTGACTTGACAGGAAGACTCAAGTATTTTATGTTTTCTACAGTTACTTAAAATGGAATTACACTTTTATCACTTGTTACTGTGTCTTGTCAATAATATATAGAAATGCTGTGATTTATATGGGTTTATTTTATATCCTGAAACATTGCTAAAGTTGCTAACTGTTTAAAGGTGATTTTCTTGAGTTAAGTATGCATCATATCATCTTCAAAGAGTGAGAGTTTTGTTTCTTCTTTGTTCTAATTCTTTCAATTTTTTATTGATGTCATTGGTAAGGGTAACATTTTGAATGCAATACTAATAGCAGTGGTGAAATGTGCATCCTTGTTTGCCTCTGACTGTATTGGGATGCTTATTTTCCCCATTACAAATAATGCTTGTTGATTATTTTGGAGAGATGATGTTTATCAATTTAAGGAACATTTCTATGCTCTCAAGCATTTATGATAGGAATGGTTGCTATGTTTTATGAAAGTTTTCAGCATCTATTTAAATAATCATATGATCCCTGGTAGGTTTTTTTTACTGATATAGGTAATTATGCTGGCAGTTTCCCTAATAAAGAATACAGTTCCCATTCCTACTATAAATCCTACTTGATCATAGTGTATTAAACTATATAAGTTGCCATAACCACTCAGGCAATATTTTAATAGATTTTTTGCAACCATATTCAATAGAGAAAACATTCTATATTTTTTTCTCTGTTTTGATTCTTTCTGGTTGAGGTTTGACCACCATATTGGTGTCAGAGAAGGAATTCTGCAATTCCTTCTTCACCTATTTTTTCAAATAATTTAAATAGAACTGAAACTCATTTTTTTACTTAGATATTAGGGAGAATTCACTTGTGAATCTATCTGGACCTGTAGATTTTTTTCTTAGGTAATTTATTGATGGCTTGTTCAATATATGTGTCTGAGATAGGGTTAAGTATTTAATTTCTTCTTTTAAACTGGGCAGTTTATATTTTTCTAAACATTTATCCATTTTTCTTAGATTGTCAATTGATTGGCATACAGTTGGGAAAATAGTATCAAATTATAAATTTAATTTGCTTCTTCATCTATTTGATTTTTTATAGTGGTAAATTGATTTTCTTCTTTCATTTTTAAGTCAAATGAAGCAAAGGTTTAACTATTTTATTGACTTTTTTCATAAAACCAACTCTTAGTTTTACCTATTAGCTAAGTACTTTTCTTACATTCATTTTTATTAAATTCTCCTTTGATGACAAGATTTTCTAATCTGGTATTTATTTGAGGATATTTAATTTTCTCTTTCTGTAGCTTTTTAATTGCATACCCAGTTCATTGATCTCATGTTTCTCTATTTTATTCAAATAATCATATATCATTGTATTATTTCTTCTAATACCTGTTTTGGTTGTATGCCACAAAAATTGTATGTTGTTTTCATATTGTCATTTTTTGTTGGTGAAATTATTACTTAGTTCTATGATTTTCTCTTTGATCTACTCATTCTTTAAAATTAATTTGTTTAGGTTACATTTAATTTCAGATCTATCTCTCCATGGCAATTTACCACAGATGGTTTTTATTGCAATATGATATGAAAAGAATACATTAAATATTTCTGCCTTTATGCATGTAGTTTTGATGCCCTAATGCATGGTCAAATTTTGTGTAGGTGCCAATATAGGAACAATATATATTCTTTTCTTTTCCCATTCATTTTTTTTCCAGAGATGTATCATATCTAATATTTCTAACATTATGCTCAACTCCTGAACTTTCCACTTGTGTATTTTAAGGTCAGATTTATCTAATTCTGAGAGAAGGAGGTAGAGGTCCTCTCCACCAGAATAGCTTTACTGTCTATTTCTTCTTTCAACTCATTTAGTTTCTTCTTTAAGAATCACATAGCTACACCTCTTAGTGCATGCACATTCAGTATTGAAATTACTTCATCATCTATGGTAACATTTAGTAGGATATAGTTTCCTGACTTAGCCTTTTTTTAAAAAAAATTTATTTATTTTGGCTTACAATTTTCTCCACATTATAACTTCCCTCCCCTCACCCCCCACCCCTCACAGAAGGCATTCTGAGAGATTTTACATTGGTTCCATACTATACACTGTTCTCAGTTGAATGTAATGTCAGGGAAATCATATTCTTAAGGAAAAAAAAATAAAGTATGAGATAGAAAAATTAAAGAATGAGATAACTTTTTTTTCTAATTTGGAAGAAAAAGGTTTTGGTCATTGTTCAAAGTCAATAATTCTTTCTCTGAATACAGATTGTATTCTCCATTGCAGATAGCCCCAAATTGCCCTTGGTTGTTGAACTGATGGAATGAGCAAGTCCATCAAGGTTGATCATAATACCCATGTTAATGATAGGGTGTACAATGTTTTTCTGGTTCTGCTCATCTTGGTCAGCATCAGATCAGGCAAATTCTTCCAGGCTTCCCCAAATTACAAACCCTATCGTGTTCCATGGCATGCATATACCACAGTTTGTTAAGTCATTCCCCAATTGAAGGACATTCACTTAATTTTTATTTCTTGGCAACACAAACAGGGTTGCTATAAATATTTTTACATAAATGATGCTTTTACACTTTTTCATCATCTCTTCAGGGTATAAATGCAGTAGTGGTATTGCTGGATTAAAAGGTATGCATATTTTTGTTGCCCTTTGGGCATAGTCTGAAATTGCTCTCCAGAAAGTTTGGATGAGTTAACAGCTCCACCAACAATGTATTAGTGTCCCAGATTTCCCACATCCCTTCCAACATTGATCATTGCCCGTTCTGGTCATATTGGCTAGTTTGAGAGGTGTGAGGTGGTAGCTCAGAGATGCTTTAATTCGCAATTCTCTAATAAGTAATGATCTGGAGCAAGTTTTCATAGACTATGGATTGCTTTGATTTCCTCAGCTGTAAATTGCTGTTGCATATCCTTTGACCATTTTTCAATTGGGGATTGACTTGTTTTGTTTTGTGAAAATTTGACTCAGTTCTCTGTATACTTTAGAAATCTTTCATTTATCAGAAATACTAGTTGCAAAAATAATTTTCCAATTTACTACATTTCTTTTGACCTTGTGTAGAGTGATTTTGTCTGTGTAAAAGCTTTTTAATTTAATGCAATCAAAATTATCTAGTTTGTTTTTAGTGATGTTCTCTATCTCTTCCTTGGTCAAAAACTGTTTAGCTTTCCATAGATCTGACAGTGAAACTACCTCTTTGATCTAGTTTGCTTATAATATTGTTTTTTATGTCTAAATCCTGCATCCATTTAGATTTTATCTTGGGATAGGCTGTGAGGTGTTGACCTATTCTAAGTTTCTTCCATACTAACTTCCAATTTTCCAAACAGTTTTTATCAAAGAGAGAGAGAGTTTTTATCACAATAGCTGGACTCTTTCAGTTTATCAAACAGCATATTACCATAATCATTTTCTGCTATTGTACCTAATCTATTCCACTGATCCAGGACCCTATTTCTTAGCCATCACCAGTGAATTTTGTTGACTGATACTTTAGAATATAATTTTAGATCTGGTAAGGCTAAGCCACCTTGTTTGCAATTTTATTTATTGAATCTCTGGAAATTATTGAATTTTAATTTCTACATATAAATGTATTTACAACTTTTTCTAACACATTACAATAAATTTTTGGAATTTTGATTGGTAGGACACTAAACAAGTATTTTAGTTTTTGGTAGAATTGTCATTTTTATTGTATTCTCTCGATCTATCCATGAATAGTTTATGTTTGCCCAGATATTCAAATCTGATTTTATTTGTGTGAGAAGAATTTGGTAATTGTTTTCAAAAACTTTTCAAGTCTGCCTTGGCAAGTAGACTCCCAGTTGTTTTGTCTGAGGTTACTTTGAATGGGATTTCTCTTTCTACCTCTTTCTACTGCATCTTGCTAGTCATGAATGGAAATGTTGAGGATTTATGATGGTGTATGTTATATCCTGCTACTTTGCTAAAGTTGCTAATTATTTCTAGTAGTTCTTTAGATTACTTTTTGGGATTCTCTAGGTATATCATCATGTCTTCTGAAAAGAATGATAGGTCGGCTCCTCCTTTCCTATTCTAATTCCCTCAATTTGTTTTTCTTCTCTTATTGCTGAGGCTAACATTTCTAATATGATATTGAATAGTTGTGCTGATAATGGGTATCCTACTTTCACCCCTGGTGTTATTGGGAATGCCTCTAGCTTCTCCCCATTGAATATAATGCTTGTTGATGGTTTCATATAGATACTGCTTATATTTATTCCTACACTTTCTAGTGTTTTATTAGGAAAGATTGCTGTATTTTGACAAAAATATTTTCAATATTTATTGATGTGATCATATTTTTTCTGATAGGTATGTTATTGATATAATTAATTATCTAAATAGTTTTCCTAATATTGAACCAACCCTGCATTCCTGGGAAATAATCCTACTTGATCATGATGTATTAACCTAGTGATAACTTGTTGTAATCATTTTGCTAAGATTTTATTTAAAATGTTTGCATCCATATTCATCAGGGAGATAGGTCTATAATTTTCTTTGTCTGTTTTTAACTCTTCCTGGTTTAAGTATTAGCACCACATTGGTGATATAAAAAGTGTTAGGCAGATGTCTGTCTTCATTTATTTTTTAAAGAGTTTATATAAGTGGTGGCTAGGTGGTGCAGTAGATAGAGCACTGGCCCTGGAGTAAGGGGTACCTGTGTTCAAATCCGGCCTCAGAAACTTAATAATCGCCTAGCTGTGTGGCCTTGGGCAAACCACTTAACCCCATTTGCCTTGCAAAATCCTAAAAAAAAGAGTTTATATAATTGAAACCAATTGATCCTTAAATGATGGAATTCACTTATGAATCCATCTGGCCCTGGAAATTTTTTTCTTAGGGAGTTCAATAGTGTCTTTTTGAATTTCTTTTTCTGAAATAGGGTTATTTAAGTTTTTAATTTCCTCTTCATTTAATCTGGCCAACTTATATTTTTGTAAATATTCATCCATTTCATTTAGATTGTCAAATTTATTGGCATAGAGTTGGGTAAAATAATTCCAAATTATTACTTTAATTTCCTCCTCATTGGTGGTGAGTTCACCTTTTTGATTTATGATAATAGCAATTTTGTCTTCTTCTCTTTCTTTTTTAATAAAATTGCCCAAAGGTTTATCACTTTTATTGGGTTTTTCATAAAACCAACTCTTGGTTTTATTTATTAGTTCAATAGTCTTCTTGCTTTTGATTTTTATTAATTTCACTTTTACTTTTTAGAATTTCTAATTTGGTATTTAATTGGGTTTCTTTGGTTCTTTCTCTATTTTTTTAGTTTCGCATTTAGTTCATTGATTTCTTATTTCTCTTCTTTACTCATGTAAGTATTTAAAGATATAATATATCACCTGACAGTCACCTTGAGTATATCCCATATGTTTTGGAATGCTACATTATTATCTAGGATGAAATAATGAATTTTTTCTTTGATTTGTTGCTTGATCCACTCATTCTTTAAAATGAGGGTATACAGTTTCCAAATAGACCTCAGTCTATATCTCTGTGGTCCAATATTGCATATGATTTTTGTTGCATTATAATCTGAGAAAGAGGTATTCAATATATCTGCCTTTTGCAATTGATCATTAGGGTTTTCTGTCCTAGTACATGGTTAATTTTTGTGTAAAAGCCATGTACTAAAGAAAAAAGTATATTCCTTTCTATCCCCATTTAATTTCCTACATAAGCCCATCATTTGTAGGTTTTTTCTAACAATCTATTTACCTCTTCAACTTCCTTTTTGCTTATTTTATGATTCTATTTATCTAAATCTGAGAGTGGGAGGTTGAGGTCTTCCACTAGTAGAGTTTTGCTGTCTATGTCTTCCTTTATCTCTTTCAACTTCTCCTCTAAGAATTTGGATGCTATCCCATTTGGTGCATATATATTTAGTATAGAAATTACTTTATTGTCTGGGGTATCTTTTAGAAGGATATAGTTTCCTTCCTTATCTCTTTTAACTCTATCTCTGCAGTTGCTTTGTCTGAGATAAGGATTGCTACCCCGGATTTTTCTTTCATTTCAGCTGAAGCAAAATATGGTTTGCTCCAACCTTTTATCTTTACTCTATATGTATCTCTCTGCTTCAAATGAGTTTCTTACAAGCACTATATTTAAGGATTATGATTTTTTATCCACTCTGCTATTCTCTTACATTTTAAGGGTGAGTTCATACCATTCACATTCAAAGTTATAATTACTAACTCTATATTCCCCTCCATGCTATCTTCTTTCTGTTTGTATTTTTCCCCATTTCCCCCCTTTACCTATATTCCCCAGTGCTTTGTTTCTGAATACTGCCACCTTCACTGTGTTTGCCATTTTATATCAACCACCTCCCCTTTCTTTCCCCTTTCCTTTTGCTCCTTCTTCCCTTCCTTCTGTTAGTTTCCCTTTTTCCTGTCCCTGCTCACCACCCCCCGCCTTCTTCACCTTTTAATTCTTGAAAGGTAAGATAATTTTCTTAACTTAACTGAGTATGTCTAAGTTAACTTTAAGCCAAGTATGATGAGATGAAGTTTCAGGTGGTTCTCACCTCCTCCCTTCTTCCCCTCAATTACAATAGGTATTTTCTTCCTCTTGATGGAACACGATTTACCCTATTCAGTCTACCTCTAATCTCCTTTCTCCTTACTTCCCACCTTTGTATGGAGCTATTGTTTTATGAGTGTCTATCACTTCTGGCTATGTATGTTCTCTCTAATAGAGTTAAAATTCTCAGGAGTTATGAGACTCTTTCTCCCAAGTGGGTATATATCCAATTTCATCTTATTGGATAGCAGTTTTTTTAATGTGTCTCTTGAGACCGCCTGTTTGTTCTCCAAATTTTCTATTTAACTCTGATCTTTTCATAGTGAAATCTTGGAAGTCTCCTGTATCATTAAATGTCCATCATTTTCCTTGAAATAGAAGGCTCAGCTTTGCCAGGGGGTAGATTCTTGGCTGCATTCCAAGGTCCCCTGCTCTGTGGAATATTTCATTCCAGCCCTTTCAAACCCTTAATGTTTCTGCAGCCAGGTGCTTTGTAATACGTACTGTGCTTCCTTGGTATTTAGTTTCTTTCTGCCTGCTTATAGGATTTTTTCGTTTATCTGATAGTTCTGGAATTTGGCTACAGCATTCCTTAGTGTCTTCATTTTCATCTGGAAGGTATCAATGTTTTCTTTCAATAACTATTTTTCCTTCTGGTTCCATGATATCAGGGCAATTTTCTCTCACTAGCTCCTGTAATATGAAGTCCAGGCATTTTTGTCTTCAATATTTTCAGGAAGGCCAATAATTCTCAGGTTCTTCCACCTTGATCTGTTCTTGAGGTCAGTGATTTTGCTGATGAGATATTTTACAACTTTTTCTATTTTTCCAATCTTTTGGTTTTGTTTAAGACAATCTTGTCATCTCATAACGTCATTAGTTTCTGCTGATTCCATTCTTGTATTAAGAAAATTTTTTCTTCATTTATCTTTTACAATTCCTTTTCCAGTTGGTTAATTCTAATTTTGAAGGACTTTTCTATTTGCCCAAGTGTAGTTTTCAGAGAATCATGTACTTTTTGCATTTGCCCAATTGAGGATTTTAAAGAATCATTTTCTTTTTGCATTTGCCCAATTGAATATCTGAGATAGTTATTTTCATTTTGCATTTGTGCAGTTGTATTTTCCAAGGATTTGTTTTCTTGTTGAGAAAATCGGATTTTCTGTTAATCCCCGATCTTTTCATGAGGAAAGTTTGGAAATCAAGAACTTTGTTAAATGTCCATGTTTTCCCCAGAAAAAGTATGTTAATCTTTGGTGGGTAATTGTTTCTTCATTGTAATCCAAGGTCTTTTGACCTCAGTATTATCATATTTCAGTCCCTTCCATTCTTTTATTTTGATGTAGTCGGGTACTCTGTAGACCTAAATCCCTTCTCAGTGTTTGAATTTCTTCTTTTTGACTGCTTTCAGAATTTTCTTTGATCTGATAATTCTGTTTGACAACAATATTCCTTGGTGTTTTCATTTGGAGAGCTCTTTCAAGAGATGATTGGTAGGTTTTTTCCAGTGACTATTCTGCCCTCTGGTACCAGGATATCAGGGTAATTTTTCTTGCCAATTTCCTAAAGAATGCTATCCAGGTACTTTTTTTTGATCATGGCTTTCAGGTAGTCCAGAGATTCTTAAATATCTCTCCTGGGTCTATTTTCCAGGTCAGTTGTTTTATGCATGAGATATTTTACACTCTCTTCTTTTTTGTGTGTTTTATTTGCCTGTTTTTGTGGCCCCTTTGTGTCTCATTAAGTCATTAGCTTCCATAGTACCAATCTATTTTTCAAGGAGTTATTTTCTTCAGCTTTATAAAAATTTTGCTCCTTGTTTTTGCAAAGTAATGGGGTTGTCACTTTTCTAAGGTCACACAGTTAATAATTTTCAAGTATTTGAAGTTAGATTTGAACTCAGGTCCTCCTGACCCATGGGCTGGTGCTCTGTCCACTGCAGCACAGAAATCCCTTTCCAATTAGATTTTTTTAAATCCTTTTCCAATTGTCCAATTCTATTTTTAAAAGAGCTGTTGTTATTTTCCATTTGTCCATTGTACTTACTTTTTAAGGAATTATTTTCTTTAAACATTTGCCAAATTGCACTTTTTAAAGGATTTGTTTGCTTCTGTCATTTTATTTGGAAGATATTTATTTTTGCTTGCATTTCTTTTCCCTGTTTTTCCATTTGATTTTAAAATCCATCTTGAGTTCTTCTAAGTCTTTCTGGGCTAGAGAACAATTCATATTCTCCTCTGAAGTTTCACATGTAGGACCCCTTCTGCCTGCCTTTTCTGAGGAAGTGTTTTATCCATCCTTTTTTCCAATATAAATTTTTCCCATTGATTTTTAAACTCTTTCCTTATTTCTTCAAATAAGTCTTTTTGTGCTGGAGACCAGATGATATTCTCCTCAGAGGTTCTAGGACTCTCTGAGTTGCAGTCTTTTTCTTCCAATAAGTTTTCTGTGGACTTTCCTTTCCTCTGGTCTTTCTTCATTTTACTAAGACCTTGAGTTGAGGAGGGGCTGGTTCACAGAGGTTTGTTGTTGATATCCCTAGAGGCTTTAATCACTGAGTGTAATATCTCCAGCTGGCCAGTAGGGTGTCCTAGAGGATTTGCTCATTGAGCTTACTATCACTAGCTGTTCAGTAGGGGGTGCTGGTTGCTTTCCCTGGATTGTCTGTGACCTTGATTGAAACCATCTCCCTTGGCCTGGAGGGAGTGATTGAAGCTGTTAAATACTTTTTCTTTGATCAATAGTGAGTTATACCCTGGGTTGAGGTGATCATGCTCCCTATTGACAGCTGAGGTGGTTCTACTGCTAGACCTTAGGTTGGGGTAGAAGTAGTCTGTAATTTTGATTGTTCTTGGAAGAGGCTTCAGCTGAAATGGAGGCATGGGCTCTGAGTTTCTCCTCACCAAAGGAGCCCAGGTATGATGTCTATAGCTCTCCATCACTGGAATGCTCCATCTTGCCCTGCCAGCAAGCTCCCAAGGTTTAGCACCACCACCAAAGCCTCTGCTACCTAGTGTACCCAACCCCCATGGTAGACTAGGCTCTAGCCCCACAGTTGATCAAGTCAGTCCAGTTATTGGGCCCTCAGTCTCCCGGGCTCATCCCACTGCTAATCAGACTAATCTGAGGCTAATACAGGCTCCCAGGCTCTCCCCAGTCCTATGCTTCTGGCAGAGTTGGCCCTCTGTGCCTGGACTCACCCACGATTGTGGAACACAAATCCTGAGTTAGCTGTTCTTTCTCCTGGTTTTTCTTTCTGTGTTTTTTGTTGATCATATTTCTGTTGAGAGGTTTTTTTCATATCATACATGGGGGAAGATAAAGAGATTTTAGAACTGTGCTTGTCTTCTCTCTGCCATCTTGGCCAGAAGTTGAAGTGTACCCCTTTTAAGGATATCATCTTATTTTTGAACTATGAGGTTAAGACTATGTGAAAAATAATTCAGACAATAATGATTATGATATGTGGAGTTAGATCAGATTGAGTTAGGAAATGATGGTCTTCAGCAGGATCTCTGAAATAAATTGCTATTATTCTTTGCAAAAAATATAATGACACAATTTTTAAACTTTTATTAATTTTTTGTCTTTTCTATCATCAGATTTCCAAATATTTCTAACCTATCCCTCAGCAAAAATCATCTTTGTATAACAAATATTTTAAAGACAAAAGAAAAACAAAATAGGATTAAAATGTTATTAGTGATGTTCAATAGACTAAAAAATGTCCAGAAACATGTTCACTTTGTATTACCTATTAACCTTCCACCTTCACAAAGTTTGGGCTGGATTTGTCTTCTCATTCATATTCTTTGTGTGTGTGTGTGTGTGTGTGTGTGTGTGTGTGTGTGTGTGTGTTTGTGTGTGTGTGTATTTGTCTTTTCCATTTTCATCATTGTAGTCATTGTGAATAGTACCCCACTGAATGGCCAAAAATATCCTTCCCATTTTTCAGGTCTTTATTCTGCCTCTTCACTTACTCCTCCTCCTGAGAAGCTACAGGAATCACCTTTCCTTCATTACCATAGCTCAGCTTGAGAAGGGTACATCACACAATCTGCTCTATCTTCCTCCTCTCTTTCTGGGCACCTTTGCAGTTTAACCTCACAAAAATAATGTTTAACCTTTAAATGGGATACCCTAAAGTTTGGTCTACAATCCTGCTGGCAGACCATTCAACCACCTCTCCACATGACTACCACATAAACCCTTGTCTCCTTGTATCTGTTTGGAAAAAACACTTTCTCTCTCTTGTCACTCAGTTGCTATTTCTATCCTTGGTTGCAGTTTTCATTTATCTCCACTGTATTTCTTTTATCTGAATATTGTTCAAAGCAAATAATATTTTCAGATTTGTTTCCTTTGAGTTCCAAACTCTCTTACTCTCCTTCCTTTACACTCATTGAGAAACAAGCAATTTGAAGGGTAGTCCTGGAAAACATTTTCAGTCATGTTGTGAATGAAAACACAATCAAAAAAGGAGGGAAAACATTTTTATAAGTTTGCTTCAATCTGTATTCAGTCTTAGAGCTATTTCTCTTTATGTGAATAACATTTTTCATCATAAATTGATGAGAATTGTCCTTTCATTCATTTATTGAGAAAAGCTAGATTATTTACAATCAATAATTATGCAATATTATTTTTGCTCCATATTATCTTTTCCTGGTTCTGCTCATTTTATTTTGCATCAGTTCATGAAAGTCTTTCCAGGTGTTGCTGAACACATTTGGCCAGACCTTTTTTTAAATGATTGGTTTATATATTTTCACATTATAACAATAATTTTGTGAAAGTAATAAGTTCCCCCAAAAAACATAGTTAAGCTTAGAGATAAATAAAGTGATAAGAAAAAAAAGTTTACTTCAGTCTGTGTTCAGATACCATTGGCTTTGTCTCTCCAATGGGTTGCATTCTGTATCATAAATCCATAAGGGAAATTACTTCAATATTTCTTCCTACAGTTTGCTATTGTTAAATGTATTTCCCTCCTTTCTATTCCTGCCCACACCCAGTTATTCCATTCTCTTTCTCCTTTCACTCTATCCCTCCTCAGAAGTTTGTTGTTTCTGACTGCCTTCTGCCACGATCTTCCCTCTCTTTTATCACCTATCCCCTACTCCCTGTCCCCATTCTCTCATCCCATTCCTCTCATTTTTGCTCTAAGGATAGATTTATATACACTATAGAGTGTATAACTTATTTCTTCTGTGAGTCATTTCTGATGAGAATAAAGGCTCACTCACTCCCCCCTCACCTTCCCCTTTCCATTCCAATACAAAAGTTTTTTTTCTTGACTTGTTTATGTGAAATATCTTACCCCATTATACCTCCTTTCCCTCTCTCTCAGTACATTCCTTTATCAAATATTGATTCCATCTTTATGTTACATTATAACATTATATTCAGGTCCCTCCTGTGCCTTGTCTATATATGCTCCTTCTAACTGCTCTAATAAATGAGAAAATTCATATGAGTTATCAGAATCTTCTTCCTATGCAGGAAAACAAGCTATTCAACATCATTAAATCACTCATAATTAGTCATTCCCATCCACCCTCTCTATGATTTACCTGAGTCCTATAATTAGAGATCAAACTCTATGGTCATTTCAACAAGAAAGTTTGAAATTCCATTTCATTGAACATCCACCTTTTTCCCTGAAAAAGGATGTTTAGTTTTGCTGGGTAATTGATTCTCATTTATGATTCAAGCTCTTTTACTTTCTGGAATATAATATTCCAAACCCTAATATCATTTAATGTGGACACTGCCAATCCTATGTAATACTGACTACTGACTGTAGCATCATGGTAATTGAATTCTTCTTATCTTGCAGTATTTTCTCTTTGACTTGGGAGTTTTAGAATTTGACTATATTTCTGGAAGTTTTAATGGGGGGGTCTCTTTCAAGAGGTGATTCCCTTAATTTCTATTTGACTCTACTTCTAGGATTCCAGAGCAATTTTGCTCAATTATTTCATGAAAAATGAAGTCTAGACTTTTTTTCCTGGTCATGAATTTAAAGTAGTCCAGTATTTTTAAATTATCTCTCCTGGATCTATTTTCCAGTTCAGGTGCTTTTCCAATGAGATATTTCACATTTTCTTCTAAGTTTTCATTCTTTTGGATTTTTATTAATATTTCTTGATTTCTCACAAAGTCATCAGCTTCCCTTAGCTCCAATTTACATTTGAAGGGGTTCTTTTCTTCAGAGAGATTTTTTATCTCCTTTTCCAACTAATCAATTCTGCCATTTAAGGAATTCTTCTCCTTTGACGTTTTTACTGATTTTCACCCATTTGGCTCACATTGGTTTTTTTTTTAGATTTTTTTTGCAAGGCAATGGGGTTAAGTGGCTTGCCCAAGGCCACACAGCTAGGGAATTATTAAGTGTCTGAGGCCGGATATGAACTCAGGTACTCCTGACTCCAGGGCCAGTGCTCTATCCACTGCACCACCTAGCCACCCCCTCACACTGGTTTTTAACATTTATTTTCTTCAGTATTTTTTGTATCTCTCTCAAGATGCTGACTTTATTTTCATGACTTCCCTTCATCACCCTCATTTCCCTTCCCAATTTTTCCTCTACTTCTTTTACTTGCTTTTCAAAGTCTTTTTTGAGCTCTTCCATATCCTGAGACCAATTCCTATTTCTCTTGGAGCATTTAGATACAGAAGTTTTGACTTCATCATCTTCTGATAGTATATTTTGATCCTCCATGGGGCCAAAGCAGTATTCTATGGTTAGATTCTTATTTTTCTGTTATTTGCTAATTTCCTCAGCCTATGACTGATTTATTGCAGTTCCAAAGCTTTTGGGAGATTTTGGGGGCAGCTTCCTCTAACCTTAATTGGTCTTATGAGAGTCTCTGACTGTTCTTTTGGACTGTGCTCTGGTCTGTGGATGACCACAAGCATTGTTCTGTGTCCTGGAATTATGAGGAAGATCCCTGCTCCTCTATGGTTGTCTGGGAGTCCAAATTGTGACCTGGATCTGAGTGTGGGTAAATCAGCAGAGTCCTACCCCAGAGAAAGCAAAGAGACCTCTGAAATCTCTTCCCACCCCCGTATGGTCTGTGGGCTGAGAGCTCTGGAAGCAGCTACTGCATGGCTCCATAGGTTTCCATGGCTACCCTGAGGCCAGTATTGGTCTGGGTTCTAAGGTAATTCTGGTGTGGCAGAATTCTTCCACCATTCCAAGCAGTTCCTGGCAATACCCAGGCCAAGATTTCTGGAAACTGTTCTCACTTCCATGGACCCAAACACCACCCCAGCAACCCAGGCACCCCATAGGCTCTTCCTGGAAAACTGGAGTTGGTTTGTTCTATCTGGCCTGGCTGCACCGCAGCTTTTTACAAGCCCTGGTCCCAGTGGAAGAAATCTTTCTTGCAGATCTACCAAATTGTCTTGGATTGAGAAATTGTTTTACTTGGTGTTTCTATGAGTTCTACTCCTCTACAGTTTGGTTAGAGTCATAATTTTATGACTTTTGGAGCTTTTTTGGGGAAGAATTTCTTTTTTTTTCCTACCCTCTTGCTACCATCTTGTCTCCATCCTCCCTCCAGTTATTTCTTATAACAAAACAGTATACCATAAAAATTCTATAGTACAATGAATATGTCATTTCTCAAATGAACAGCATGTCCTTGATTTCCAGTCCTTTCCCACCACAAAGCGAATAGCTATTCTAAGTATTTTTGCACAAGTCGGTCTTTTTCCAATTTTTAAACATTTTTTTAGAATACAAACCCTGTACTAGTTGTATTGTGTCAAAGGTCAAGTAAAATTTTAGACTTCTGACAGTTCCAAATTGTTCTCCAAAATGTTTAAATCAGTTCACAATTCAGTAACAGTACATTAATGTTTCAATTTTTATAAACCCCTGAACATTCATAATTTTCCTTTTCTGTGACATAAATATACCTACATAGATATATGTACCATCTGATAGATGTAGGGTAGTACCTTGGAATTCTTTTAAAGTACATTCCTCTAATCTCAAATGACTATTTATAGATTTATTTCATTATCTGAATACTACCTGTTAATATCCTTTTACCATTTATAAATTGGGGAATGGACTTGTATTCTAATCAATAAGATTTGAGTTCTCTATGTATTGAGAAATAAGACCTTAGAGAAATTTACTATAGTTTATCATAGTTATGCTTGCTGTGTATTTCCTTCATCCTATTTTCCTTCATTTAACCTACTCTCTACTTTCCATCTATCCATTCTCAAAAATATTTTGCTTCTGATTGACAAATCCTCCAATCTATCTTCTATCAGTTCCCACTTCTATTATCTCATTTCCTTCCTCCTTTCCTGTAGAGTAAGATGGTTTTGTATATTGAAGGGGGTGTGCATGTTATTCTCTGTTTGAGTCAGTTCTGATAAGGGTAAGAATCATTTGTTCTTCTCTTCCTACCCATCATACTCTCCACTATGAAAAGACTTACACCTCTTTAAAACAAGAAAATTTACCCCATTTTACTTCATTCTTCTCCTTTCTCCCAGTACATTCTTCTTTCTCATCATTTAGACTAATTTTTTTAGATATAATCACATCATATTTAACTCACACCATGCCCTCCATCTGTGGACATTGCTTCTAATTACTCTAGTAATAATAAAGTTCTAAGAACCTGCAAGAATCATCTTACTTTGTAGGAATATATATACAATTTAATCTTATAAGATCCCTTAAGGTTTGTCTTTCCTGTTCACCTTTTTTATACTTTTCATTAATCTTATATTTGAAAGTAAAACTTTCTATTCATCTCTCATCATTGTGAATACATAAAACTCCTCAATTTTACTGAATATTCATTCCCCCCCAAAGGATTATACTCAGTTTTTCTAGGTATTGTATATAATATTGAACCACGCTTATTGAGTTAAATTTTAAACGGTCAAAATATAGTCCAAATTATCTTTACACATCCAACATATTGTAAAATGTCAAAAATAGAATTATCATTTTTGTTTTATGATTTACTAATTAAGAACTTAAAAATGTTTCCCAATGTGCTATGAAATTTCAGC
Organism: Macrotis lagotis; assembly: GCF_037893015.1. Classification (NCBI taxonomy): domain Eukaryota; kingdom Metazoa; phylum Chordata; class Mammalia; order Peramelemorphia; family Peramelidae; genus Macrotis; species Macrotis lagotis. The sequence continues at coordinate 177,322,308 of NC_133664.1, read as the reverse complement.
AACAACAGAAGTACTGAAAAAAAAGGTAATGTTTATCCAAACAAAATAGGATGCATTAATCTAGCCATTTTCCTTGATAAAATTTCCATTCGATGTCATAAATTGTTTTTGAAGTAAACATTCTAAAAATAACAGCTTTCAAATTTTTCTAACTTTTTAATTGATTAAAATAGAAAGAAGAAATGAAAGTTTAAAAATTTTCAGACACATAGAAATCAAATATCTCACTATTTTCTTTTGGGGGGATACTTTGTTACTTTAGGAAAAAGGAAGAAAAAAAATAGAGATTAAAAGTGAATCTAATAAATGCTCCAGGAAACCAGTATTTGCACCATAGTATTAAAGGTTTTCAACTATTAGTAAACAAAAGTTATATCATGACATAAACCAGAACATGAAGGAATATCACTTTATCTTCATAGAATTAGATAAGAAAAGGTGAGCACTGATCTCAGAATCAGGAAGGATAGACTTCTCACTATTCTATGATCAAAAATAAGGAAACCATTCATATGGTAATTTTCAACCCTGTATTTTTCAAAGGCTGATTTTTAAATATCAGTGATGTTAATAAAAATGAGCAGAAATCACCTTCATTTGTCTAACCTATTAATACAATAGATTTCATTAAGAGTAAACTAATTATAAAAAAAATTTAAGTGCTCTAAGATATAGCAGTACAATTATACGAATATAATTTTCCTAATTAACAACAATCCCTAATTGTGCAACCTGAATTTGTAAAGAAAACACAATATCAAATAATACTTTTTCTTGTTAATTTAGCAATTTAATTAGTAAATTAAGTATTTCACTGCTATACCATGGTGGTACACTAGGGATCATCCTAATCCCTTCTCCTATCATCAGAATTGTGCACTTGGCTATGAGTCATATGGTATCAATCGATTATTTTATCTTCTTAGGATAAGAAGCTCTCTACAGAAACTTCAAACTTTTGCAAACCAGATCACTGAATGAAGAGATTTATACCATCCTTTATTGTTCTTCTACTTTACTAGAATAGCATCTTGAGGGAAGGGTCATTTGGTTTGCTTGTATGTGTATTCACAGTGCTTATCACAGTGCCTTCAAAATATAGTTTGCCCCTAATAAGTGCTTTATTAATAGATGTTTCAAAAAGCTCCAATTACTGTGTTTAGACTATGCATATGATAAAATCAAACAAGTAAACAAAACCTCCTTTCACTGAAAGAACAGGTACACCCATGTATACACATATATACCCACAAGTAAACACATATATGCTCATGTATAAACATAGATATCTATAAACAAAACATATTTGGACATGGACATTCATACACATGTATGTAAGAGGAATATAATTTCCACTTGTCTTGTTTCTCTAAGGGAGATAGTGTCTTCTTTCATAAAGCCAAGGCTTTTGGTAATTTTCTAAATTCCTCAGCTCATCATTCCCCCATTACAGGAATTCTCCAACTTTATACAGTCTAATTCTTTTAAATAGTCTAAAACAATTAATATGATTTACATATAGTTTAGTTTTCCTCATTTTCTCATTTGAGTAAATATTTTAGCTTTATCTGAGGTCATGATTATCACTCCTGCTTTTTTATATAATAAATTCTATTTTTAATTTATATCTTGTGTTTGTGTGTATCTCTCATTTTTATGGCATTTACTGAAAGCAACTTATTGTTAAATTCAAGTTTTAATCTGGTATCTTTTTTCCATTTTTTGAGTGAATTCATCCAATTCATATGCTAAGTTATATTTATTTTGCTTCTTCTTATTTTTCTCAGATTTCCTTCTCACCCTATTCATATCCTCCTCAATATTTTGCTTTATTACTACCTGTCACCTTGCCCTTATATTTCTTCTTTTATTTAAATATTTTATTTGTTTTCCAGTTATATACAATAGTAGTTTCTACCTATCATTTTTGTAAGATTTAGAATTTTACAATATTCCCCTACCCTCCTTTCCCTCCCACTACCCCCCTCCCCCCACAGAAGGCAGGCTGATAATCTTACATTGTTTTCATACTATACATTGATTAAAAGTGAATGTGTTGAGAAGAAGATCATATTCTTGAGGAAGAAATAAAATATTAGAGACAGCAAAATTATGTAGTACATAAGACAACTTTTAAAAAAATGTAAAGTAATAATTTTTGGTCTTTATTTAAACTCCAAAGTTCTTTCTCTGGATACAGTTGGTATTCTCTGTCACAGATAACCTAAAATTGTCCCTGTTTATTACACTGATGGAGTGAGCAAATCCACTAAGGTTGAACATCATCCTCATATTGCTTTTAGGGGATACAATATTCTTCTGGTTCTGCTCATTTCACTCAGTATCAGTTCATGCAAGCCTTTTCAATGGCCTTATAATTTCTTAACCTACTCTCCCCTTCAGGAATCTCACCCTTATTCTCAACCCCTTCTATATCCCTCTTGATTTAAAATGTAAAAGACTTTTATATCCTTCCAAATACATGCATATATATGTATATATATATATATATATATATATATGTATATATATATATAGTTCCTTCTTTATGCCATTACCAATAATCCACACACACTTCTATAGCCCCCATTATACTCTTTCTTCACACTCTTAGTACCCTTGATATCCCTTATTAATTTATTTCTTTCTGAATTTAGAAGACTTTTAATATACTTCAGGATATATATGCATTATTCCCTCTTTCACCTAGTCCCTATAAGTAGTTTCTATAATTGCTATTCCTCCTTGTCCATCTAATTCCTTCTTCTTATGCCTCATTTGTATAAGATAATTACTTTTTTGTCTTTTCCTATACCATTGTACTTATTAGAATCACATCACACTCTACTCTAATCTGTCTTTTTAATTACCCAATTTACTAATGCCAGTCTTAGTCATGGTTTACATTTCCACGTATAAAAAGTAAATAATTTGTTCTTACTAAGTTTCATGTAATTAGTCTTTGATGTTTACCTTATATTTCTCTTGGATCTTTTAAGTCAAAATTTTATTAAGTGCAGGTCTTTCTGCAATAAAATTCTGATTGCCTGGCAATTCACTCAATGTCCTTTTTTTCTGTTGTTGTTCATGATTATGCTTAACTTTCTTGGAGCTAATATTTTCAACTGTACCCCAAGTTCTTTTACTCTTCCACATATAATTTTCCAAGAGCAGCATATTTGAATAGAGTCCCTGCTAGATCTTCTATAATTCTAATTGTGATATCACCATTTTGAATTGATTTTTTGTATTGTTGCTCATAATAATTTTTCCTTTAGCTGGAGGTTTTACAATTTGGTTATGATATTGCTGTAAGTATTCTTTCTAGGAATTCTTTCAGGTGGTAATCAGTGTATTTATTTTTCACCCCTTGCTGTTTTTTTAATTTTTCCAAAAAATATTTAGTATTTTATTATTCTCTGGTTACACATCAAAACAATTTTAACTTTTATTTTTAAAATTTTGAATTACAATTCTATCCCTTTCTCCTGTCCCATCACTCCTCATTGAGACAAAAGCAATTTAATAATATTCATAAATGTGAAGTCATGTAAAACATTTCTTTTTTGTATCGATATTTTATTTTTCAGTGAAAGAAAGTAAATGTATATTTCAGGCATGGCATCAACTAGAAAACTAATGCAAGTTCAAGTATGGCACTGGAGGCTGAGAGAGTGCAACATTAACCTCTGTTCTGCTATGGCAGATGACAGTGAGAGAGACACAGCAGTCAGATGATACTCAAAAAGTCTCATGCAAAACATTTCTATAAAAGTCTTATTTGAAAGAAAACAGATCACCCCCAAAGAAATATCACTAAAAAATAAAGCATAAATATATGTTTTAATCTATATTCAGGTGCCATCAGCTTTTTCTCTAGCAATAGATAGCATTCTTCACCATAAGTCATTCAGAGTAGTCTTGGGTCACTCTTCTGTTGAGAAAAGCTAAGAGTTTCACAGATGATCAACCACAAAATTGCTTTTATTTGTACATTTCACTTTGCATGAGTTCATGTAAGTCTTTCTAAGTTTATTTTTCTGAGAGCTTCCTGCTCAACACTTCTTATTGTAGAATTGCATTCCATCTTAATTGCATGCCATAATTTGTTTACTCACAATTCAACTGATGGGAATCCCCTAAATTTCCAGAAAAAGAGCTGTTAAAAATATTCTTGCTTATAAAATTCCATTTCCTATTAGTTTTTAATTTCTTTTGGAATACAAACTTAATAATACTAATATATATGTATATATATATATTCGTTAGAAGCTCAGAAGTGTTTTAATTTGCATTTGTCCATTAAATATTCAATTAGAACATTTTAAAAATATAATTATAGATCGTGTTGCTAAACTAAGCTAGAAACGTTTCATATCTTCTGAACTTTAAACAGTTGGGGAATGGCTCAAATTTTTTTTGTAAATCTGACTCAGTTCTCTATATGTTTGAGAAATGAGGCCTTTATCAGAGAAACATGTTTATTTTTTCCTAGTATTGCAAACTGTGTTTACCTCCATTGTATTCCTCACATCCTGTTTATTCTCCTCTCTCTCCTTTCACCTTATCCATCCAATAAAGTTCAATATCAATTCCTATAATTCTTTCTATGCTTCTCTAAAGTCTGACCATACAAGGTTACTTATAGAACAATAGTACTCCACAACATTCATATATCATAGTTTGTTCAGTCATTTCTCAGTTGATGATCATCCCCTCAATTTAAAATTCTTTGCCACTACAAAATGAGCTACTACAAATATTTTATATTGTGTTCTATTACTTCTTCATCTCTTAGGAGTTCACTGATTTCCCCTGCCCAACTCTAATTTTCAAAGAGTCATTTTCTTTATTAAGAAATGGAATCTCCTTTTCCAATAGGTTAACTTTCTATACCAAGCAATGTCCCGATAGCAGGACTTCTGCACTCATCAGAGCCAGAGGCTACTTCCTAGCCCATCAACCCTAAAGCTCAAAGTTCATTATTTCATCTCGAGGTGTTTATGTAGTCAAAGCTCTGTCTAGGATTTTTTCTTCACATCTTCTCTAGTTGTCCCAGGAGGATCATTTTTCTACTCCAATGCTTGTTTATGTTTTTTCTATTCTACATTCATCCTGAGAGTCTTTTAATTTGTCTTGTTTGTGAAAGGAATTTTAGATAGCACAGAATTCTCTGATCTACTCTAAAATTTTCTCAGAATTTTCTCAATATTCAGTTTCTTTTAATTAAATAAAATTATTGATTTTTCCAATTATATGTAAACATAATTTTCAACACTCATTTTTGTAAAGTTTTCTAACCTTAACTCCCTCTCCCCACCTTAAAATATCAAATAATCTAAAATAGATTTTACAAGTACAATTGTGTTTTATATATATATAAAACACAATTGTGTGTGTGTGTGTATATATATGTACATATATACATATATATATGCATATATATATATATATATATATATATACATTTCCAGATTTCCATAATAAAAATCAGAACAAAAAGGGAAAATCCATTTGAAGGAAAAAAATTAAGTAACAAAAGTATGCTTAGACACATATTCAAATTCCATAGTCCTTTGAATGTGTGTTTGTAGATCTTTGATTACTGCATTACTGAGAAAAACTAAATCTGAGATAATTGATGATTCTACAATGCTGTTGCTAGATTGTAAGGATCTGTAATGGCTAGATCACCTTCCTTTGCATTTTTTCATTCATTCCCTTGATATTCTTCATATTTTTTTCTTCAGATAAATTTTGTTGTTATTTTTTCTAGCACTATAAAATAGTTTTGGGGTAGTTATTTGGCATGACACAAATTTATTTGTATTTTATTACATCAACCTTCTCATGAGCAATTGGCAATTGTCCAGTTCTTTAGATCTAAAGTGTTTTATAAGTGTGTTCATATAGTTTTTGGGTTTGGCATTAGAGGTAGACTCAAATATTTTATATTACCCACAGTTGTTATAAATGTAATTTTTCTTCCTATCTCTTGCTTTTGGTTTTGTTGATCATATTGAGAAATATTGACCATTTTTATGTTTATTTTATATCCTGAAATTTTTCTAAAGTTGTTTATTCTGTAATTGTCAATTATTTTCAAGGATTCCCCACCTAATAGCCTCATATTATTGATAAAGAGTGATAGTTTTGTTTCCTCATTGCCTATTCTAATTCCTTCAGTTTCTTTTTCTTCACTTATTGCTAACTCTAACATTTCAGGTACAAAACTGAATAATGGTGGTGATAACAGGCATCCTTGTTTCACCATTATCTTATTGAGAATGTTTCTTATTTATGCCCATTGCATATAATGCTTGCAGATGGTTTTACATAGATACTACTTAGCATTTTAATGAAAATTCCATTTATTCCTATAATCTCTAGTGTTTTAAATAGGAATAAATGCTTCATTTTGTAAAAAAACTTTTCCAACATTTCTGGAGATAATCAAATGATTTGTTTTAGTTTCATTATTGATACAGTCAATCATACTGATTATTTTCCTAATATTGAAATATTCCTGCATTCCTGATGCAAATATCACCTGGTCAGAGTGTATTATCTTGGTGATCATTAACTTTAATCTCTTTTCTAAAATTAAATTAAAATTTTTGCATGTTTTGCCACTTCCTGGTTTAGGTGCAAATACAATATATATGTCATAAAATGAAATTTGGTAGAATTCCTTTTTCACCTATTATTCCAAATAGTTTACATATTATTGGAATTAAGTCTTCTTTAAATGTTTGGTAAAATTTCTTGTGAATCCATCTGACCTTGGAGGGCTTCATTGATGACTTGTACAATTCTTTTTTTTCTGAAATGGAGTTATTTAAGTATTTTACTTTTTCTCTTAATCTGATCAATTTATATATTTTGAAAATATCCTTCCAGATTGCTAAAACTGTCAGATTTATTAGCATAAAGTTTAGAAAAATAGCTTCTTCCTTTAATTTCATTTTTATTGCTGGTGAATTCATCCTTTTCAGTTTTGATACTGGAAATTTGATTTTCTTTTTTGTAAATCAAATTAATCAAAGGTTTATGTACTTTGTTCGCTTTTAAAATAAAAGAAACCCAACTCTTAAGTTTTATAAATTAATTCAATAGTTTTCCTAAATTCAACTTTATTAATCATTCCTCGGTTTTCAGGATTGTGAATTTGTCATTTAATTTCCCCAATTCATTGAACTCCTCTTTCTCTATTTTACAATTTCCCCTATGAACTGCTTGTTTGTATCAGATTAGTTTCAATTATTTTCTCATTTTATCATTCTCCTGGATGAAGTTATTACTTGTTTCTATGATCTGGTGATTGATTCACTTATTCTTTAGGATCATTATTGAGTTTCCAATTGAATTTTTTTTCCTTTTCTTTCCATGGGTCTTTATTACATGCAATTTTATTGGACCATGATCTGAGAAATACATAATTACTATTTCTGCTTTACTGCATTTGATTGTGAGGTTTTTGTGCCCTAATTGAATTTTTGTGTAGGTGCCATGTTCCCTTAAGAAAAGGTTATTTTCCTTTCCCAGTCAATTTGCTCCGGAAGTCTATTATACTATCATATCTAATTCATCTAAGATTATGTTCACCTCCTTCACTACATATTTTGTGGGGGGGGTGGCAGGGAGATTAGATTTATCCAATTCTAAGAGAGAGGGAGGTTGAGGTCCAACAGAAATATAGTTTTATTTTCTATTGTCTTTATATAATTCACTTAACTTTTCTTATAAGAATTTGAATGCTATACCACTTGATGTATATCTTATTTATTATTGTTTTTCCAGTTTTTGTGGAACAGTGGACTTAAGTGACTTACCAAAGAACACACAGTTAGTATGTATCAAGTGTCTTAGGCTGCAATTTAACTAAGTCCTCGAGACTCCAAGGCTGGTGCTCAATTCACTGCACCACCTCTTATTGATATTACTTCATTGTCTATGGTACCTTTTAGGGAGTTGTAGATTTCTTCCTTATCTCTTAATTAGGTTTACTTTTGCTTTTGCCTTCTCTGAGATCAAAATTACTAGCCCTGTTGTTTCATTTTTTACTTAAACTCAAGCATAATATAATTTGCTTTATCCTTTAACCTTTAATTCCCTGTTCATCTCTCAGCTTCAAATGTGTTTCTTTTAAACAGAATATTGTATAATTATGCTTTTTAATCCACTGTGCTACTTGTTTCCTTTTTATGGAAGAGTCCATTACATTCACATTCACTGGTATTATTACTATATCTATATTTCCCTCTATCTTTTTTCCCCTCATTTATACTTTCTTTCTTCTTTAACCCAATTTCTGTTCACCTCTATATACTTTTTGACTACTTCCTCCATAAATCTGTCCTCCCTTTTAACAATCCACCCCTCCTTTTTTCCCTTTACACTACTACTTCTCTGTAAGGTAAGACAAATTTCTAAATTCAGTTGGGAGTACATGTTATTCCCTCTATGAGACAAATCCACTGAGAATAAAATCCAAACACCCTCCCTTCTTTCCGCCTACTCTAGTAGGCCCCTTGTATCTCTTTAAGTGATATGATTTACCTTCTACCTTTCCCTTCTACTCTCAATGTAATTCTTCTGTTTACATCTTAATTTTCTTTAATATCATCACATCATAATCATCCTGTGACTAAGTATACTCCTTCTAACTGCCCTAATAGAAATACGGTTCTGAAGAGTTACAAGTATTATCTTCCCATGGAGGGATGTAAACTGTCTTATTGGTTTATATTTATTTTCTTTTATCTTACCTTTATATACATCTCTTTAATTTTGCAGTTCAAGATCAAATTTTCTGTTCAACTCTGGTCTTCTTAACAGGGAAATTTGAATGTTTCATATTTTTGTTGAATGTCCATTTTTTCTCCTGAACTAGTTTGCTGAATTTATTAGCATAACTGAGTTTTGGTTATAATCCAAGCTCCTTTTCTCCCAGAATAGCAAATTCAAGTCCCTGTGATCCTTTAGTACTGAAGTTATCATGTCACAGTAGTTCCCTTCTACAATTAGGGATCATTATGGATTTTTACTCATTTTAAAAATTGAACTCCGCTCCTGTGGCCCAGTGGGCACAGTCCCAAACTTCTTGAATTTAGGATCAGGGTCCTGGTCCCCACTGGGTCCTCAGTTTCTGGCAGCTTGCCCCCTGCATTAGAATCTTGCAGCCCAATGCTGCCTGTTTTGCTGTGGGGCTGTATAGGGCGCCTTCTATCCTGGGACTGTGGGCCCTCAATGCTGGCTTGCTGTACCACTAGCCTGCTGACCTGGGACACAGGGGCCTTGGTTATTGATCTACATTGTGACTTTGAGCCTTCTGTTGGTTTTCCTGTTCCTGTGCTGGGCCATGCTCCCCTTTTTGACAAGTAAGACAGACCTTTCCTGAAGTCCATCCAGGGAACTTGTTTCACTCTGTCTTTATGTAATTCAGAAACTGTTCGGAAGCTTCTTGTAAAGTTATTTTAGAAGGGAACTAGGAAAAAATCAGGAAGTTTCCTAGCTTCTCTCCATTATCTTTGCTCTGACCAGGAACTCTCACCTTCACAAGTTTAATGATGAGTGGCTTTCATCTTAAGATAATACAGAGAATTCTTAATTGGTTTCTATATTAGCACTAAGAAAATTGTTGCTGAGAATCAGAAACAAAGACTTCTTAGATGTTCTGTAGTCTATAAAAAGAGTGAGAAGAAGTAGCTACTATTTTCCATTTTTGACTTTTTTAATGCAATTTTCTCTCCTTTACTTCAAGAGAATCTGGGAAAGGTGGAGATATAAGTTTTTGTTCCCTATTATTCCACCAATAGTATTCATGTCTTGGGAGACATGTGCTTGCCACAGTGAGGTTGAGCTAAGGCCTTGAGTCCCTGTAAAATAACTGGCGGCAGTAAGAAAATGACCAGTCTCAGATTTAAGACATTAAGTCCTGCTTCTTTTAAATGTTATCTTTGAAACTAAGTCACAAAAGCCACTAAACCTCTCACTGTCTCCAGGCAACCCAGTATAAGATTCAGAACAGTAGTCAATCTGAATTATTAAAGGAAGTTTCTTTATTTAGAACTCCTTACATAATTGAAATCACAAGCTCTGAAAAAAAATCATACCAAAGAAATAAAAAATAATAATAACATAGGAAGACAATGCTAATTATTTGTGTGCATGGATATGTTTGTGTTGGGCACCAGGCATTCAGAAAATGTTTCATGTAGTATACAGCCTTACAGCAAAACAGGCAGCATTGGGCTGCGATATCCTAAAGCAGAGCTTTGCTTTAAATGAACCTAGGGATTCTAGGATTTATAGCTGAAAGGGAAGGAGATTTTGAACATGAAGATATTGTGTAAATTCATGCAGGGGGGAGATGGAATGGTATATGCAAGAAACAGTTAACAGGAAATTGTGGCTATAATGGAGAAGTCAGAGTGAAATAATATAGATAAAATAGAAGCAATTAGATGGCAGCAAATAGAGTATCTAGCCTGGTGTCAGGAAGAATTAAGTTTAAAACCTATCTCGATCCTTACTAGCCATGTGACCCCAGGGAAGTTACTTAACTCCCTTACTTTCTTCATCTGTAAAATGAGAAAAATAATAGCACCTGCTTCTCAGAGTTGTGAAGATCAAATGAAATAAGAATTGTAAAGCATTTAGCATAGTTCCTAGAACATAGTAACTATTATATAAATATCGGTTATTATTATTATGCAAAATATTTAAGACTGAAAAGGAACATTGAAGCCAGAAAACCAAAGACATTAAAGGTTAGTGTGGAAGCACTGAAAAATTTTGAGTATGTAGGTGATAATTTCATACCTGTGCTTTTAGAATTTTATTTTCACAGCTTCTTAGAAGGTTTAGAGTTGAAAAGCTGAAATCATGATCTCAAGAAACTCATATAACAATTTAAGGTTTATAAAGTGTTTTCATCATAATAGCAATGTAAAGTTGGCAATGAATGCATTATTGACCTCCATTTTTCATATGCAGAAATTGTGAGTCAGTGAAGTTTTATTTAATCAAGGTAATAGTTATTAATAAAAGGAGCTAGGAGTTAAAAAAAAATCTATTCTTCAGAGATGTCTTTACTAAACCCTACTGCTTTCTAGAGAACAGCCTGCTTAAGAGAAGAAGTAAGTCCTCTATCAAAAATATTACAAAAAAGTGATCATTCAAAAAGTATTACTGTGAAGTTTGTAGGGTTTTTATTTTGTTTGAGTTTCTTATATTACTATCACTATGAGGTGTACAGTTTTGATGTTAATCCAGGAACCTAATAAAAAAAGGTAAGTAGGCAAAGAGAAGGATGTAGTGAACACAAAGCAAGCTATTATGCCTCAAAACAAACACTGTCTTCTTCTGCATGATATGAACAATTCAATGAAAAATACAAATGAGCTGAATTCATATTTGAGCTTCAAATATGTTAACATTTTTGTTAAAGTAATCAATAAGATGAAGGACTAAATATTTTCTTGTGTCCTCATGCACTCTCAAAGGAACAAAGCAATTTCAAGGGTCACCATGACCTATTTAAAAAATTATATAAACATTTATTTGTTTTTTCCATCATATACAATAGTAGCTTCTACCAATAGTTTTTGTAAGGCTTTGAATTTTACAATTATCCCCATCCCTCCCTTCCTTGCTCCCCCAAACAGAAGATAATCTGATAAACTTCACATTATTTCCATGATATGCATAGATCAAAATTGAATGTGTTGAGAGAAAAAAACAAAACAGTGAGGAAAAAATAAAATATTAGAGATAGCAAAATTGTGTAGTACATAAGACAACTTTTTTTTTAAAATTGTAATCTTTGGTTTTTCTTTAAACTCCACATTCTTTCTCAGGATATAAATGGTATTCTCCATCACAGACATCCTAAAATTGCCCCTGATTACTGCACTGATATATATATATATATATATATATATATATATATATATATATATATATTTATATGATGTATATATATACACACATATATGTGTGTGAATACATATATTTATTCATACACATATATACATAAGTATATATATATATATATGTATATATATATATATATATATATATGACAATTTGTTTAGCTATTCCCCAATCTATGGATATCCCTTCAATTCCCCTCTCTTTGCCACTACAATCAGGGTTACTGTGAATATTTTTGTACAAGTGATGTCTTTTCCCTTTTTCATGATCCCATCAGGCTATAGACCTGGTAGTGGAATTGTTGGATGAAAGGGTATGCCCATTTTTATTTCCCTTTAGGCATAATTGCAAATTGCTCTCCAGAAAGGTTGGATCAGTTCACAGTTCCAGCCATCAATGCATTAGGGTTCCAGATTTCCCACATCACTTTCAACATTTCTTAAACTCCTTTCTGGTCATATTGACCAACCTGAGATGCTTGAAGCAGTAGTTCAGAGACGTTTTAAGCTGTATTTCTCTAATCAGTAAAGATTTAGAACAATTTTTTTATGGCTAAAGATAGCTTTGATTTCCTCATATGGAAATTGCATTTGCATAGTCTTTGACCATTTGTCAACTAAGGAATGGATTGTTATTTTAATAGATTTGACTCAGTTCTCCATATATCTCAGAATTGAATCCTCTGTCAGAAATACTAATTGCGAAAAGTGTTTACAAATTAAATACATTTCTTTTGATCTTGATTATAGTATTGTTAGTGCAAAATTTTTAACTTAATGTTAGTAAAATTATCCATAATCCTCAGGTCAATTTGATTACAAAAAAAGACAGAAGAAAACCAAATTGTTACTATCATAAATAAAAAAGGTGAACTCACCACCAACAATGAGGAGGAAATTAAAGAAATAATTCAGAATTATTTTGCCCAACTCTATGTCAATAAATTAAACAATCTAAATGAAATGGATGAATATGTACAAATAAGTTGCACAGATTAAATGAAGAGGAAATTAAATACCTAAAAAACCCTAAGTCAGAAAAAGAAATTCAACAAAGCATCATTGAACTCCCTAAGAAAAAATCTCCAGCACCAGATAGATTCACAAGTGAATTCTATCAAAAATTTAAGGAATAATTTGTTCCAATTACATATAAACTCTTTGGAAAAATTAGGTGAAAATGAAACTCTACCTAACTCTTTCTATGACACCAATATGGTGCTGATACCTAAAACAGGGTTGAGTTAAAACAGAGAGAGAAAATTATAGACATAACTCCCTGATGAATATAGATCCAAAAATCTTAAATAAAATCTTAGCAAAAGGATTACAACAAGTTATCACTAGGAAAATACCTAAAGATCAAGTAGGATTTATCCCAGGAAGGCATGGTTGGTTCAATATTAGGAAAATTGTTAAAATAATTAATTGTATCAATAATATACCGATGGGGGCGGAGCCAAGATAGAGACATGAAGGGATCAAGTCTTAGGAGCTCTCTGATAAAAACTCATAAACTAAGGACTCTAACTAAACTTTCGAGACAGAACCCACAAAGGGACCCATTGAGGCAGTTCTCCTACTCAAGGTAACCTGGAAAAGAGCAGAAAGGCTCTGCTCCCTGGGGTTGGAGGGGCGGCCCGCCAGAGGGGTGGCCCCCCAGAGCGAAGAAACATCAGCCTCCTGGAGGCAGCCCCAGGGAGCTGGGAGCCACAGTTCACAGTAGCAGGGGAGTCTCCTGAGCTGTACCCCGGGGAGCACTGGGCACACAAGGGAGGGAACAGCGGGGGGGACCTCTGCCAGAGCGAGCATGTGGAGCCCAGCCCTCAGGACACACAGTAAGCTGCTTGGACTATTGACAGCCCAGAGCCTGAAACAGAAGCAGGTGGAGCGGGTAAGCAGGTGCCCCCAGGGTATGAGCCCATTGAGCTGACGGAAAGGAGTGAAGAGAGACTGCAGATCTCTGTCCTCTGCCTCTGGAACAGTACTCTGGGGCTCTGACCACATTCAGATCCTGATCATAGTCTAGGCCCCCCAATAGAACAGCAGGACCTCCCCCACCTCAGCCCCTTGGCAGAGGGAGGCGTTTATGGTCATTCACAGACCAGGAGGGAGGACAGAGCCTCAAACTCTGAGACCCTTGTGGGAGTGCCCTCAAAAGATCAGGAAGCACCACCAAAACAGGCAAAGGCTGGTGAAATGAGCAAGCAGAGAAACAAGAGGAAGACCATTGAGAGATATTTTGCAAATGAGCCCAAGAAGGATCAAAATACTCAGTTGAAGACGAGGAAGCACAAGTTCCTGAATCTAAAGACTCCAAGAAAAACAGAAATTGGGCTCAGGCTATGATAGACCTCAAAAAAGACTTTGAAAATCAAATGAGGGAGTTGGAAGAAAAACTGGGGAAAAAAAGGAGAGATATGAAGGAAAAACCTGAAAATGAAGTCAGCAGCTTAGTCAAGGAAATCCAAAAAAATGCTGAAGAAAATAGCATGCTAAATACCAGCTTAGGTCAATTGGATAAAACAGTTCAGAAAGTTATTGAGGAGAAGAATGCTTTAAAAAGCAAAATTGGCCAGATGGAAAAAGAGATAAGAAAACTCTCTGAGGAGAATAAATCCTTCAGACAAAGAATAGAATTCAGGGAGATTGATGAATTTACCAGAAATCAGGAATCAATAATTCAAAACCAAAAAAAAAAAAAAAAGAAAAGAAAAATTAGAAGAAAATGTGAAACATCTCATTGAAAATCAACTGATATGGAAAACAGACTTAGGAAAGATAATTTGAAAATTATTGGAATACCTGAAAGTCATGATCAGGAAAAGCGCCTTGACATCATTTTCAAAGAATTACTACAGGAAAATTGCCCTGATATTCTAGAAGCAGAGGGCAAAATAGAAATGGAGAGAATACACTGATCCCCCTGAGAAAAAGATCGCAAAAAACCAACCCCTATGAATATTATAGCCAAGTTCCAGAACTCCCAAGTCAAAGAGAAAATATTACAAGCAGCCAGAAGGACACAGTTCAAATATCATGGAGCTGCAGTCACGATCACACAGGACTTAGCAGCAACTACATTGGAAGCTCGTAGGGCTTGGAATACAATGTACTGGAAGGCAGAAAAGCTTAGAATGCAGCCAAGATTGAAGTACCCAGCAAGGCTGAATATCCTCTTCCAGGGAAAAAGATGGACTTTCAGTGGACCAGGGGAATTTCAAAGGTTCCTTTTGGAATGGCCAGAGCTGAACAGAAGTTTTGATCTTCAGATACAGGACTCAGGTGAAGCATGGAGATTGGAGGAACGGGGGGAAATATGAGAGACTTAATGAGGATGAACTGCATGTATAGAAAAATGATACTGATAATATTCATATGAACCATCTCAGTTAATAGAGCATGTAGAGGGAGCTTTTATAGTTGAAGCACAGGAGAAAGCTGAATTCAAAGATAAAATATGGTGTAAAAATGGAGTTAATAGGAAAAAAAAGGGAAATGGAATGGGAGAAAGAAAAAGGAGAGGGGGAATAGTCCAAGATATTTCACATAATAAGATTTTTTTATTACAATGAGCTATTGCAATGATATGGAAGCGGGGAGGCAAGGGGGAACAAGGGAACCTTTGCTCTCATCAGAGATGTCTAGGAGAGGAAACAGCAAATATACTCAATGGGGTATAGACAACTGGAGTAAGGAGAGGGGAGCAGGGGGAAGGGGTGGGGATGTGAATAAAGGAGGAGAGGATGGACCATGGGGGGAGAGTGGTCAGATATAACACATTTTCTTTTTTACTTCTTGCAAGGGGCTGGGATTGGATGGCCTGCCCAGGACCATAGGGACAGGTGGATTCTGGGCCTAAGGGGTGGTATGGGGGCTCAGGGCTTCTTGGCCCCAGGACCAGGGATCTGTCTGCTGCACCACTCAGTGACCCTACAGCAGAGTCAGAGTGAAAAGAGATAGAAAATTTAGTACATGGTAGTGGAGAAATAAGAAAGGAGGAAGTTGCGATCAGCAATGGCGATGTTGGAAAAATATGGAAGTAACTTTTGTGATGGACTTATCATAAAGAATGTGATCCACCCACAACAGAATTGATGGTGTTGGAACAAAGCCTGAAGCAAATTTTTTGTTATTATTATTTGGGGGAGGGTGCAGGGCAAGTGGGGCTGGGTGGCCTGCCTGAGACGACATCGCAGGGTGATCTTTGGGTGTCTGGGGCCGGATTCGGACCCAGGTGATACTGGCTCAAGGGCCAATGCTCTGTCTGCCACCCAGCCACCCCTACTATTATTACTATCTTATTTTATTTTGGGTCTTTTTTTTTCTTCTTTTTGGTTTTTGCAGGGCAGTGGGGATTGGGTGGCTTGTATGTCACATGGCTGGGTGATAATTGGGTTTACAAGGCTGGATATGGACTCAGGTGCTCGTGGCTCCAGGGCTGGTGCTTGGTCCATTGTGCCACCTGGACATACCTACAATTATTACTATTTTTTTATTTTAATTTTTTTTCTCTCCCCTTTACTTTTTCGCCCAAGCAAATTTATGTATATTCATGGGGGGAGGGGTACTTTGTTTACTTGTTAGCAAGTGTATTTTATTAATGTAAAAAAAAACATTTGTACAAAATAAGAATACAAAATAAATTTTGAAAAAAGAAAAAAATAATGTACTTATCAGAAACCACATAAGTATATCAATAGATGCTGAAAAAGCTTTTGACAAAATGCAGGACTCCTTCCTACTAAAAACATTAGAGAGCATGGGAATAAAAGGATTATTCCTTAGAATAATAATTAGTATCTATTTGAAAGCCTCAATAAGCATTGTATGCAAAGGGGATAGTCTAGACACACTCCCAATAAGATCAGGGGTAAAACAAGGATGCCCATTATCACCACTACTAATCAAAATTGTATTAGAAATGTTAGCTTCAGGGGTGGCTAGGTGGTAAAGTGGATATAGCACCACCCTGGAGTCAGAAGTACCTGAGTTCAAATCCAGCCTAAAGATACTTAGTAATTACCTAGCTGTGTGGCCTTGGGAAAGCCAATTAACCCCATTGCCTTGCCAAAAAAGAAAAAAAACTAAAAAAAAAGAACAGAAATGTTAGCATCAGCAATAAGAGAAGAAAAATAAAATGAAGGAATTAGAATAGGGAAGGAGGAGACAAAATTTCTCACTCTTTGCAGATGACATGATGGTATACCTAGAGAATACCAAAAAATCATCTAAAACTACTAGAAAAAATTAGCAACTTTAACAAAGTTGCAGAATATAAAATAAACCCTCATAAATCCTCAACATTTTTATATATGACTAGTAAGATACAGGAGGAAGAGCTAGAAAGAGAAATCCCATTCAAAGTAACCTCAGACAATATAAAATACCTGGGAGTCTATCTGCCAAGGCAGACTCAAAATCTTTTTTGAAAATAATTACAAAACACAAATAAAAATCAGATTTAAATAACTGGGCAAACATCAACTGCTCACAGATATGACGGGTTAATGAAATAACAATGACAATTCTATCAAAACTAAACTACCTGTTTAGTGCCCTAAAAAAGAAAATTCAAAAAAAATTACTTTAATGAGTTAGAAAAAGTTGGGGCAGCTAGGTGGTATAGTGGATAAAGCACCAGCCTTGCACTCAGGAGTACCTGGGTTCAAATCTTGTCTCAGACACTTAATAATTACCCAGCTGTGTGGCCTTGGGCAAGCCACTTAACTCCATTTGCCTTGCAAAAACCTAAAAAAAAGTTGTAAATAAATTTATTTGGAGAAATAGAAAGTCAAAATTTTCCAAGGTTTCAATGAAAAAAGTGTAAAAGTAGGTGTCCTAGACTTATGAGATCAAAAATTATATTATAAATCATCAGCCATCAAAACTTTCTGGTATTGGATAATAAATAGAGTGGTAGATGAGTGGAACAGACTAAGTGCAATAGCAGGAAATGATTATAGTAATCTGATGTTTGACAATCTGAAAGAGTCCAGCTATTTGGATAAATACTCTCTCTTTGATAAAAACAATTGGGAAAATTGCAAGTTAGGATGGAAGAAACTTAGATTAGACCAACACCTCATACAATATACCAAGATAAGATACAAATGGACACAGCATCTAGACATAGAAAACAATATTATAATTAACCTAGAAGATCAAGGAGTAGTTTACCTGTCAGATCCATGGAAAGGAAAGCAGTTAATGATCCAGGAAGAGATGGAGAACATCATTAAAATAAAACTAGATAGTTTTAATTACATTAGATTAAAAAATTTTTAAAAAGACAAAACCACTCTAAACAAGATCAAAAGAAATGTAATAAATTGGGAAGCTATTTTTATAACTAGTACTTCTGACAAAGGACTCATTTCTAACAAATACAGAGAACTGAGTCAAATTTCCAAAGAAAAGATAATCTATTTCCTTATTTACAAATGGTCAAAGGATATGGTCAAAGTCAATTTACAGATGAGGAATTCAAAGCGATCCATAGTCATATGAAAACCTGTTCTAAATCATTGCTTTTTACAGAAATGCAAATTAAAGCATCTGCTGTACTACTTCACACCTCTCAGACTGGCCAATAAGACCAGAAAGGATAATGATCAATGTTGGAAGGGATGTAGGAAATCTGGGGACACTAATACATTGTTGGTGGAGCTGGAAACTCATCCAACCATTCTGGAGAACAGTTTGGAATTGTGACCAAAGGGCAACAAAACTGTGCATACCATTTGATCCAGCAATACCACTACTGGATCTATACCCTGAAGAGATGATGAAAAGGGGTAAAAACATCACTTGTACAAAAATATTCATAGCAGCCCTGTTTGTGGTGGCAAAGAATTGGAAATAAAATAAATGCCTTTCAATTGGGGAATGACTTAACAAAATGTATGCATGTCATGGAACACTATTCTTCTATTAGAAACCAGGAGAGATGGGAATTCAGGGAAGGCTGGAAAAATTTGCACGAACTGAAGCTGAGCAAGATGTGCAGAAACAGAAAAACATTGTATACCCTAACAGCAACATGGGGGTGATGATCAACTTTGATGGACTTGCTAATTCCATGAGTGCAACAATCATGGTTCTCTATGATTGATAATATCATCTGAAAAAATTGCGGTGTTTAAAGAAAGACCAAAGACTATTACTTAGGGAAAAAATCTTATCTTTTATGTAATTTTGCTATCTCTTATACTTTATTTTTCTTCCTTAATGATATGATTTCTCTCTCATCACAGTCAACATAGATCATTATACACCACAGAAACAATGTAAAGATTAACAGACCTGCCTTTGCTAGGGCTGGGGGCGGGGGGAGAAAGATTAAGGGAAACATTGTAAAACTCAAAATAAATAAAATATTTCTTTAAAAAAAGCCTTCCAAAGAAAAATCCAGGTTTTTTTTTCTATTATGCTTTCTACCTTTTCTTTGGTCATAAACCACCCACCTTTCCATAGATCGGACAGGTAAACTATTCCTTGACTTCCTCTTTGCTTATAATATTTCCTTTTATGTCTAAATCCTGTACCCATTTTGATCTTATCTTGATATAGGGTATGAGATGTTAGTCTAATCCAAGTTTCTGCCATACAATCTTCCAGTTTTATGAGCAATTTCTATTGAAGAATGATTTTTTTATCTCAGAATCTGGGCTCTGGGTTTATCAAAAAGCAGATTACTATACTATTTCCTTACTATACTATTACTATACTATTTCTCTTTAGCACCTACTCTTTTCCACTGATCCACCACTATATTTCTTAGCCCATACTAGACAATTTTGATGACTGATGCTTTATAATACAATTTCAGATCTGGTAGGGCTAAGCTGCCTTCTTTTGCTTTTTTTTTTCATTAAATCTCTTGATATTCTTGATTTTTTAAAATTTTCCATATGAATTTAGTTATAATTTTTTCTAGCTCACCAAAGTAATTTTTAGATGTTCAATTGGCATGACATTATATAAGTAGTGTAATTTAGGTAGAATTGTCATATTTAATATATTTTCTTGGGATATCAATGAGCAGTTGTTATTTGTCCAGTTATTTAGATCTATTTTTATTTTTGTGAAAAGTGTTTTATAGTTGTTTTTTTATATCCTGCAACTTTGCTAAAGCTGCTAAATGTTTCCAGGAGATTTTAGATTATTTTTAGGCTTCTTTAGGTACACTATAATGTCATCTGCAAAGAGTGAGAACTTTGTTTCTTCTTTCTCAGTTCTAATTCCTCCAATTTCTTTTTCTTCTGTTATTGCTGAAGCTAAAATTTCTAATAAAAAATTGAACAGTAGTGGTGATAATGGGCATCGATGTTTCACCCCTGATCTTATTGGGAAATACTTTAGCTTATCCCCATTGCACATAATGGTTGTAGATGGTTTCAAAAAGATAATGCTTATCATACTAAGGAACGATTCATTTACTCCTGTGCTCTCCATTGTTTTTCATAGAAATGGTCACTTAATTTTGTCAATTGTCTTTAGCATCTATTGAGATCATCATGTGCTTTCTGTTAGGTTTGTTATTGATATAAGCAATAATGCTAACAGTTTTTCTAATATTTAACCAATTCTACATTCCTGAAATGAATCCTGTTTGGTCATAGTGAATTATCCTAGTGATATCTTGTTGTAGATACTTTGCTAAGATTTTATTTAAGACTTTTTTGTTCACATGCATTAGGGAAATTGATGTATAATTCTCTACCTCAGTTTTGATTCTTCCTGGTTTAGATATCAACACTGTATTGGTGTCATAGAAGGAATTAGGCAGAGTTCTGTCTTCACATAATTTTCCAAAGAGTTTATATAAAATTGTAACCAATAGTTCCTTAAATATTTAATAGAATTCATTTGTGAATCAATCTTGCCCTGGAGATTTTTTTTTCTTAGGGAATTCAATAATGTCTTGTTGAATTTCTTTTACTGAAAAAGGTTATTTATGTATTTAATTTCCTCTTTTATGTAGGCAACATATATTGTTGTAAACATTAATTTATTTCACTTAGATTATCAATTTTTGGAAAATTTTGGCAAATTATCAATATTTAGGCAAAATAATTCCAGATTATTACTTTAATTTCCAACTTCATTGGTGGTGAGTTCAACATTTTCATTTTTTTTAGGTTTTTGCAAGGCAAATGGGGTTAAGTGGCTTGTCTAAGGCCACACAGCTAGGTAATTATTAAGTGTTTGAGACTGGATTTGAGCTCAGGTACTCCTGACTCCAAGGCCAGTGCTTTATCCACTACACCACCTAGCCGCCTCGTCCCTTTTCATTTTTTGATACTAGTAATTTGCTTTTTTACATTCTTTTTTAAATCATTAACAAGGGTTTATATATTTTATTGTTTTTGTTCATAAAACCATCACTTGGTTTCCCTTATTATTTCAATATTTTGCTTGCTTAAAAATTTTAATTTTCTCCTTTAATTTTTAGAATTTCTAAATTGGTATTTAATTGGAGATTTTAATTTGTTCTTTCTCTAATTTTTCTAGTTGCACACTCAATACATTGATATATGCTTTCTCTATTTTATTCATGTAAACATTTATAGATATAATTTATTCCCTAACAATTGCTTTGGATGTATCCCATGAGTTTTGATATGTTTTCTATTGTCATTGTCTAGGATAAAATAATTAATTCTATCTATAATTTGCTGCTTGATTCATTCATTCTTTAAAATGAGGTTATTTAGTTTCCAATTACTTTTAGGACTCTCCCCTTGACCCATTTTTGCATGTGATTT
This sequence comes from Macrotis lagotis, assembly GCF_037893015.1. Classification (NCBI taxonomy): domain Eukaryota; kingdom Metazoa; phylum Chordata; class Mammalia; order Peramelemorphia; family Peramelidae; genus Macrotis; species Macrotis lagotis. The sequence continues at coordinate 177,300,602 of NC_133664.1, read as the reverse complement.
TCATTGCATTTGGATCTGCAAAGGAAATATTCACTATTTCTTTCATTCTGCATTTGATTATGAGGTTTTTATATCCTATGGTCAATTTTTGTGTAGGTGTCATGCACTGCAGAAAAAAAACAATATTCCTTTCTATTCCCATTCATTTTTCTCCCAATGTCTGTCTTGACTAAGTTTTCTAAAATTCTATTTACCCCCTTAACTTACTTCTTGTTTATTTTATAGTTAGCTTCATCTAATTCTGAGGGAAGTTGAGGTTTCCCACTTGTAGAGTTTTGTTCTCTATGTCTTCCTGTAACTCATTCAGCTTCTCTTCTAAGAAGTTGGATGCTATGCCTCTTAGTGCATAAAAATTTAGTATTGAAATTGCTTAATTGTCTATGGAACCTTTTATTTTTTTTAATTTATTTTTGTTAAAGATATTGTTTGAGTTTTACAGTTTTCCCCCCAATCTCTCCCTCCCCCTAACCCCTCATGGAAAGCACTCTGTCAGGCTTTATTTTGTTTCCATGTTCTACCTTGATCCAAATTGGGTGTGATGAGAGAGAAATCATATCCTTAAAGAAGAGAAGAGAAGTCTAAGAGGTAACCAGATCAGACAATAAGATATCTGTTTTTTTTTCTAAATTAAAGGGAATAGTCCTTGCACTTTGTTCAAGCTCCACAGCTCCTTTTCTGGATACAGATGGCATTGTTCCCAATTGTTGCACTGATGGAATGAGCAAGTCCTTCAAGGTTGAACATCACTCTCATGTTGCTGTTAGGGTGTACAGAAGGATATAGTTTCCTTCCTTATATCTTTCAATGAGATTTATTTTTTCAGTTGTTTGTATGAGTTAAGGATTGATACCCCTGCATTTTCACTTCTACTGAAACATTTATATTCTACTCCTACCTTTTACCTATACTCTGTATGTATCTGTTTCAAATATGTGTCTTGAAAGCAGCATGTTATAGAATTAGGGTTTTTAATCTACTCTGCTGTCCATTTATGTTTTATGAGAGAGTTCATCCAATTCACATTCAAAGTTATAATTACAAGTATATATTGACCTCCATGTTTTCTTCCCTCTATTTGAAGTTTTCCCCTTTTTCTTCTTATCCCTATTTCCTAGTATTTTGACTTGTAATACCACTTCCTTCAATGTGTTTGTCCCGCAATTTTTTTGTTTCTAATTTTTATTTATTTAAGGCAATAGGTTTGTGACTTGCCCAAGGTCACACAGCTAAGTAATTATTAAGTGCCTGAGCCCAAATTTGAACTCAAGTTCTCCTGTCATCCTGACTTCAAGGCCAGTGCTCTGTACACTGAGTCACCTAGCTTCTGCTGCCCCCAATTACTAACCTGCCTCCCTTTTCTTTCCCCTTTCCCTTTCTCCTTTCTACCTTCTATATGTTATATCTATTCCGCTTTTCCACCCCTTCCACTTTTCTCCTTTTAATACTTGAAAGATAAGTTTCTAAACTCAACTGAATGTGTGTTTGTGTTAAGCCCTCTTTGAGCCAAATCTGAGGCATGTAAGATTTAGGTTGTTCTCACATCCTATCTTCCCTTCTATTGCAATAGATCTTTTGCATCACTTCATGTGATGTAATTTTCCCCATTCAATCTGCTGTATCCTTCCATCCTTCTACTATCTCCCCTTTTAAGGAGATATTTTCAAATTATTCTATCATAGACATGGGAAAGGCATGAGTATCCATTACTTCTGGCTAAGTGTATTCCTTCTGAAAGAGCTACAATTCTCAAGAGTTATGAGAATCTTTCTCCCAGGTGTAGATATAGCCAGTTTCATCTTATTTGATAACAGCTTTTTTCCCTTTTCCCCATTTACCTTTTCATGTATCTCTTAAGTCTTCTGCTTGAAGTCCAAAATTTCTATTTCACTCTGCTCTTTTCATCAGTAAAAGTAGAAGTCTCCTGTTTCATTAAATGTCCATCATTTCCCCTGGAACAGAAGGCTCATTTTTCTGGAGAGTGAATTCTTGGATTTATTCCAAGCTCTCTTGGCCTTTGAAATATCATATTCCAGACCCTTCAATCTGTTAATTATGATGCAGCTAGGTCCTGTGTAATCCTTACTGTGACTCCTTGTATTTTAAATTTTTTTTTTCTGGCTGCATGCAGGAATTTCTCCTTTATCTGATAGTTCTGGAGTTTTGACCATGATATTCCTTGGTGCTTTCATTCTTGGATCCTTTTCAGAAGGGGATTGATGTATCCTTTCTTGTTTTTAATTTTAATTTTTTGTTTTAAATTAATTTTTATTAAAGATATTGAGTTTTACAATTTTCCCCCCAATCTTACTTCCTTCCCCCGACCCCCCCCCTACAGAAAGCAATCTGTCAGTCTTTACTTTGTTTCCATGTTGTACCTTGATCCAAACTGGGTGTGATAAGAGGGAAATCATCCTTAGAAAAGAGACAACAATTCTAAGAGGTAACAAGATCAGACAATAAGATATCTGTTTTTTCTAAATTAAAGGGAATAGTCCTTGAATTTTGTTCAAACTCCACATCTCCTTATCTGGATACAGATGGCACTCTCTTTTGCAGACAGCCCAAAACTGCTCCCGATTGTTGCACTGATGGAATGAGTGACTCCTTCAAGGTTGTCATCACTCCCATGTTGCTGTTAAGGTATACAGTGTTTTTCTGGTTCTGCTCATCTCACTCAGCATCAGTTCATGCAAATCCCTCCAGGCATCCCTGAAATCCCATCCATCCTGGTTTCTAATAGAAAATAGTGTTCCATGAAATACATATACCACAGTGTGCAAAGCCATTCCCCAAATGAAAGACATTTACTTGATATCCAATTCTTTGAAACCACAAATAGGGCTGCTATAAATATTTTTGTACAAGTAATGCTTTTAACCTTTTTCATCATCTCTTCAGGACATAGACCCAGTAGTGGTATTTCTGGGTCAAAGGATATGCGCATTTTTGTTGTCCTTTGGGCGTAGTTCTAAATTTCTCTCCAGAAAGGTTGGATGAGTTCACAGCTCCACCAACAGTATAATAGTGTCCCACATTTCCCACAACCCTTCCAACAATGATCATTTTCCTTTCTGGTCATATTGGCCAATCTGAGAGGTGTGAGGTGGTACCTCAGAGAAGCTTTAATGTGTACTTCTCAAATAATTAATGATTTAGAACATTTTTTATATGGCTATGAATTGCTTTGATCTCCTCATCTGTAAATTCCTTTGCATATCTTTTGACCAATGGTCAATTGGGGAATGGCTTTTTGTTTTAAAAATATAACTCAGTTCTCAGTATATTTTAGAAATGAGTCCTTTGTCAGAATCATTAGTTGTAAAGATTGTTTCCCAATTTACTACATTTCTTTTGATCTTGGTTACAGTGGTTTTATCTGTGCAAAGGCTTTTTAGTTTAATGTAATCAAAATCATCTAATTGATTTTTGATGATGTTCTCCAACTTCTCCTTAGTCATAAACTGCTCCCCTTTCCATAGATATGACAGATAAACTAGTCCTTGACCTTCTAATTTGCTTATAGTATTGTTTTTATGTCTAAGTTCTGTAACCATTTGGATCTTATCTTGGTAAAGTGTGTTAGCTGTTGGTCTAATCTGTTTCTTTCAAACTAACTTCCAATTATCCCAGGAGTTGTTATCAAAAAGGGAATTTTTATCCCAATGGCTGGATGCTTTGGGTTTATCAAACAGCAGATTAATATAATTGTCTCCTGCTTTTACACCTAGTTTATTCCACTGGTCCACCATTCTATTTATTAGCCAATAACAAATAATTTTGATGACTGCTGCTTTATAATATAATTTTAGATCAGGTAGGGCTAAGCCCCCTTCTTTTGCACTTTTTTCATTAAGCTCCTGGCACTTCTTGACATTTTATATCTCCATATGAATTTACTTACAATTGCTTCTAACTCATTAAAGTAATTTTTTGGAATTTTGATTGGTAGGGCACTAAACAAATAGTTTAGTTTTGGTAGAATTGTCATTTTTATTACATTAGCTCTACCTATCCATGAGCAGTTGATATTTGCCCAGTTATTTAAATCTGATTTAATTTGTGTGAGAAGTGTTTTATAATTGCTTTCAAAAAGATTGTGAGTCTGTCTTAGCAAATAGACTCCCAAATACTTTACACTGTTTGAGGTTACTTTGAATGGCATTTCTCTTTCTTGCTCTTCCTGCTGTATCTTGCTAGACATAAATAGAAAAGTTTAGGATTTATGAGGGTTTATTTTATAACCTGCAAATTTGCTAAAACTGCTAATTGTTTCCAGTAGTTTTTTGGATGATTCGTGGGATTCTCTAGGTAGACCATCATGTCATTTACAAAGAGTGAGAGTTTTGTCTCTTCCTTCCCAATTCTAATTCCTTCAATTTCTTTTTCTTCTCTTTTTGTTGACACTAACATTTCTAATACAATATTGAATACTAGTGGTGATAATGGGCACCCTTGTTTGACCCCTGATCTTATTGGGAATGCCTCTAGCCTCTCCCCATTGAATATAATGCTTATTTATGGTTTTAGATAGATACTGCTAATTATTTTAAGGAACAGTCCATTTATTCCTACACTCTCTAGTTTTATTAATAAGAATGTATGATGTATTTTGTCAAAAGCTTGTTCAGCATCTATTGATATGATCATATGGTTTCTGATAGGTTTGTTGTTGATATAATTGAGTACACTAACAGTTTTCCTCATATTGAACCAACCCTTCATTCCCAGAATCAATCCTACTTAATCATCATGTATTATCCTGGTGATAACATGCTGTAATCATTTTGCTAAGATTTTATTTAAGATTTTTGCCTCTATATTCATAAGGGAAATAAGTCTATAATATTCTTTCTCTGTTTTAACTCTTCCTGGTTTAGGTAACAGTACCATATTGGTTTCATAGAAAGAGTTAGGCAGAGTTCCATCTTCCCCTATTTTTCCAAAGAGTTTATATAGAATTGGAACCAATTGTTCCTTAAATGTTTGGTAAAATTCACTTGTGAATCCATCAGGACCTGGAGATCTTTTTTGAAGGAGTTCAATGATGGCTTGTTGAATTTCTTTTTCTGAGATAAGGTTGTTTAGGTATTTAATCTCTTCTTCATTTAACCTGGGCAACTTATATTTTTGTAAATATTCATCCATTTCACTTAGATTTTCAAATTTATTGGCATGCAGTTGGGCAAAATAATTTTGAATTATTACTTTAATTTCCTCCTCATTGGTGGTGAGTTCACCTTTTTTCATTTATGATACCAGAGATTTGGTTTACTTCTTTCTTTTTTTAATCAAATTGACCAGAGGTTTATCAATTTTTATTGTTTTTTTCATAACACCAACTTTTGGTTTTATTTATTAATTCAATAGTATTTTTCATTTTGATTTTATTAATTTCTTTAATTTTTAGAATTTTTAATTTTGTATTTATTTTGGGTGTTTTTGATTTGTTCTTTCTCTAATTTTTTAATTACATGTATAGTTCATTTATTTCCTCTTTCTCCAATTTATTCATGTAAGCATTTAGAGCTGTAATATATCCCCTCAGAGTCTCTTTAAATGATTCCCATAGGTTTTGGTATGTTGTTTCATTGTAATCATTATCTAGGATAAAATGGTTAATTCTTTCTGTAATTTGTTTTTTGGCCCACTAATTTTTTAAAATGAGGTTATTCAGTTTCCAATTTGTTCTGGGTCTATATTTCCTTGGCCCAATATTGCATATGACTTTTATTGCATTGTGATCTGAGAAAGATGTATTCACTATTTCTGCCTTTCTGCAGTTGATCATTAGGGTTTTTTGTCCTAGTACATGGTCAATTTTTCTATAAGTTCCATGTTCTGCAGAGAAAAAGGTATATTACTTTCTATCTCCACTCAGTTTCCTCCATAAGTCTACCATATCTAATTTTTCTAATAATCTACTTACATCCTAAGTACTTTCTTGTTTATTTTGTGATTCAAATTATCTAGATCTGAAAGCAGGAGGTTGAAGTCTCCCGCTAGTATAGTTTTCCTTTCTATGTCTTCCTGTAGTTCTTTCAGCTTCTCCTCTAAGAATTTGGATGCTGTCCCACTAGATGCATATATATTCATTATTGAAATGACTTTCTTGTCTATGGTACCCTTTAGGAGGATAAAGTTTCCTTCCTTATCTCTTTTAATGCTATCTTTTTTGCTGCTGCTTTGTCTAAGATAAAGATTGCTACCCCTGCTTTTTTTACTTCAGCTGAAGCAAAATATATTTTGCTCCAACCTTTTACCTTTACTCTATATGTATCTCTCTGCTTCAAATGAGTATCTTGTAAGCAGCATATCATAGGATTCCACTCTGCTATTTGCTTATGTTTTAAGGGAGAGTTCATCTCATTCACATTCAAAGTTAGGATTACTAATTCTTTATTGCCCTCTGAGATTTTTTCCCTCCCTATGTATTTTCCCCCTTCCCCCCACTTTATCCATATTCCCCAGTAGTTTGTTTCTGAATACCACCCCCTTCAGTGTGTTTTCCCTCCTATATCACCCCCTCCCCTTTCTTTCCTCTTTCCCTTTTTCCTTTTCCCTTTCCTTCCTTTTGTTATTTCTCTTTTCTTCCTCCACTCCCCTTCCCTTTCTCCATCACCCCTCCCCTTTTCCCCTTTTAATACTTGAAAGTATAGATGTTTTATAAGTTAACTGAGTATGTGTAGGTTGATGTTAAGCCAAGTCTGATGAGAAGAAGATTCAGGTGTTTCTCATATGCTCCCTTCTTCCCCTCAATTACCATTTGTACCTTTTAGTGTAATGAGATTTACCCCATTCCATCCCCTCCCTTCTCATGTCTCTTTCATGTCTCCCTTTTTAAGGAGGTAGTGTTTTTACATCATTCTATTTAAGTCATAGAAAATTATGAGTATCTGTCCCTTCTAGTTCAGTATGTTCTATTGAATAGAGTCAAAATTTCTCCCAGGTGGGGTTAAAGCCAGTTACATCCCATTAGATAGCAATCCCTTGGATAGGTCATGCATGTCTGTCATTTCTGGCTAGGTATATTCTCTCTGTTAGAGTGACAGTTCTGAAGATTTATGAGAATCTTTTTCCCCCATGTTGGGATATAGCCAGTTTCAACTTACTGGATTGTATTTTTTTTCTTTTTACCACCCCCCTCCTTTTTTTGAACCTTTTCATGCGTCTCTTGAACCTCCTGTTTGATGTCCAAATTTTCTGTTTAGCTCTGGTCTTTTCATCAGAAATTTTTGGAATTCTTCCATTTTGTTAAATGTCCATCTTTTTCCCTGGAAGAGAAGCCTCAGCTTTGCAGGAAAGTAAATTTTTGGCTGCATTCCAAGGTCCCTTGCTCTTCAAAATAACTTGTTCCAGGCCCTTTGATCCCTTAATGTTGATGCAGCCAGGTCTTGCATGATCCTTACTGTGGCTCCTTGATATTTAAATTGTTTCTTTCTGGCTGCTTGCAGGATTTTCTCTTTTATCTGATAGTTCTGCAATTTGGACACAACATTCCTTGGTGTTTTCATTTTAGGACCTTTTTCTGGTGGAGATTGATGTAATCTTTCAATAACTACCTTGCCCTCCAATTCCATGATATCAGGGCAGTTTTCCATCACTAGATCCTGTAATATTAAGTCCAGGCTTGTTTTCTCTTCAATGTTTTTAGGAAGTCTATAAATTTCAGGTTGCCCCTCCTTGATCTGTACTCGAGGTCAGTGGTTTTGTTGATGAGGTATTTTACAGTTTCTTCTATTTTTTCTATTTTTTGGTTTTGTTTAACTGACTCTTGCTGTCTCATGGAGTTATTAGTTTCTGTAGACTCCATTCTTTTTTTGGGGGAGGAGTTTTCTTTATTAACCTTTTTTAACTCCTTTTCCTATTGGTCAATTCTACTTTTGAAAGAGCTTTCCATTTGATTAATTGAGGTTTTTGAGAGAATTATTTTCTTTTTGCATTTGCCCAATTGAGGATATGAGAGAATTATTCTCATTTTGTATTTGTCCAATTGATGATGTGAGAGATTCATTCTCCTTTTGTATTTTTCCAATTGTACTTTCTAGGGATTTGTTTTCTTGTTGCAAGGTAATTATTGTTTTTCCCAAATTTTTAAGCTCCTTTCTTAGTTCTTCAAGGAAATCTTTCTGTGCTGAAGACCAGATCGCATTCTCCTTAGAGGTTCTAGTTCTTTCTGAGTTAGGGTCTTTCCCTTCCAAGAATTTTTCTATGGATCCACCTTTCCCCTGACCCTACTTCATTTTGCTAAGACCTTGAGTTGGGGAGGGGCTGGTTCACAGGGGCTTGGGTTCACTAAAGCCATTACTCACTGAGTGCAATTTCTCTGGCTGTCCTGTAGGAGGTGTTGGTTGCTTTCTCTGGAGTGTCTGTGACTTTGATTGAGGCCTTCTCCCTTTGCCTGAAGGGAGGAGTTGTAGCTATCGAATTCTTTTGCCTTCAATCAGTGGTGCTCTTTATCTTGGCCTGAGGTCATTAGTCAGCTGGGCTGGTTCTTCTGCTCACACACCTGGGCCTGAGGCAGAAGTAGTTTGTATTTGTTTGTTCCAGAAGAGGTCTGTACTGTAATGGAGGGTTGGACTCAGAGTTCCTCAGACCAGAGGAGCCCAGGGATTTTGTCCTCAGCTCTCCTGAATTGGAACTCTCCCCCCCAGCCCTGTCCGCAAGCTCCCAGGGGACAGCACCAACATCAGTGCCTCTACTCCCTAGTTGACTCAAGCCCCTGCCATCTAGCCCCACCGCTGATCCAACAGGTCCAGCTCTCGGGCCCTCAGACTCTCCAGCTCCAATTCAGCTGTTAATCTGGTTGATCTGGGGCTGATCCTCACTCTGAGCCCACACTCACCGGACTGAATTCGGCCAATGCTGCTGCTAGAGACAAATCCTGAGATAGATGTTCTTTCTCCTGGCTTTTCTTTCTGGGTTTTGTAGGTTGGATTTCTTTTAAGAGGTTTGTTTCATTTGATAGATTGTGGGAAGTTCAGGAGACTTTTGAACTGTGCCTGTCTTCTCTCCACCATCTTGGCCGGAATTCCCCTGATGTATTCTTTCGATAACTATTTTGCCTTCTGGTTCTATAGTATCAGAGTAATTCTTTTTTGTTATATCCTGAAGTATGGAAGCCAGACTTTTTTCCTCCTCAAAGTTTTCAAGAAGCAATATAATTCTTAAATAGTCTTTTCTGGATCTATTTACCAGGTCAACTGTTTTGCTGATGAGATATTTTACATTTTTCTGTTTTTTTTTTTATTTTGTCAACCAGATTCTCAGTGTTTCATGAAATCATTAGTTTCCACAGATTCCAATCTCTTTTTCAGAGAAGAATTTTCTTCATGTACCTTTTGCAAATCCTTTTCCAATTGATCAATTCTATTTTTGAAGAAGTTTTCCCTTTGCTCAATTGTGTTTTTGAAATAATTATTTTCTTTTTCCATTTTCCCATTGTATTGTTGAAGGAACTGTTTGCCTGTGGCAGGCTAATTTTATTCTTCATAGTAATAATTTTCTCTTGAGTTTTTTTTCCAGTTTTTCCATTTGATTTTTAAACTTCTTCCATCTCTTCTAAGAAGTCCTGAACAGGAGACCTTTTCATATTCTCCTCTGAAGTTCTAGCCCTCTCTGAGTTAGGATTCTTGTCTTCAAAGCAACATTCAATGACTCCTATTTTCGGTTAGCCTTTCTTTATTTTGGGCCCTTTTTCCAGGATCTTGTGGTATAGTGTCAGTGGTGGTTCACAGCCCTTTGATCTTGAGATTCTTATGGTCTATGCACACTGTGCTTAGTAACTCCAAGTGGGCTGGTCAGTAGGTGCTGCCAGATGCTTCCTCTTCAGTGTCTGTGATCTTGATTAGTTGCCCACTCCCTAGGCATGGGCAGGATGAGTACGAGGGGTAGCAGGTTAGCCTTTGGGCCTCATCCTGCCACCCCTGTGCTTGATTTCTGCTCTCTACCCCTGGTTTGGCCATGCTTACTTGTGACAGACCTTGCTGTGTGATGTTCTCCTAGGTTCTTCTCTGGGTTCTGTGGATACAAATTCTGTTAAGAAGCTTTATTCATGTTAGTTCTGAGGGAAAACCAGAAGAGATTAAGATGGTACCTGATTTCTCTCCTCCATCTTGGCCAGAAGTCCTTGTCACCAAGTTCTAAAATGCCAAGAACCAAAATAAATCAACAAATCCATGAATATATGCTTAACCTTAAGACTCTTAAACTCTTCTCTAGTACATAATATACAAAACTATACCTTGAAGTCTCCTATCTTGTTTCATGGAATGATAAGGACAAAACCACAGAATTTTCCTGTCCTTGAGATAAATAACACTGAGGAAGTATCCTATGCTAAAAGAGAGATATTCAAGGAAGAGAGGAAAAAAGACAGAAATTTGTTTGGAAATCTCCAAGATTCCCTGCCTATTCACCAAAAACCAGAGGTTAAATTCTAAGTGGTATTGGGGACAATATTAGATGAAACAAAAATGACAGAGGAAAGTCAAATATTCACCTGAATTTTTCCAGATACCCCTCCAATGAAGTTTGAAGACATGCCACATAGCGAATTCTAGAGCAATATAATCAACAGCACAGGGTGTAACAAACTCCCATTCTAAGATAACTATAAAGATTAGCAGGCAAGTTCTCTCTCACTGTGGCAAGAAGTCAGCGCCATCCAATGCAGACCAGCAGTAGGGGTTGGAGATAACTGAATCTACAAAAGCAGTTTCTGGAACTCTAAATGCAAAAAAGAGCAAGGGGGTTGAACAATTGGTCAGAAATAAATTACATGAGACATTCAGCTGGCACTCAATGCAGAAGGTTCTGAGTCACACAGGTAAGGAAAACCTCTAGCACAATATAGCACAGAGAAATTGGGAAACTAATCACAGTTTCAGGACAGAAAAGAGGACTTTTGGTTACTCACAGACGAGAGGAGAAGTAATCAGTCTCCTCAGATCATACTACCATGGAGGTCCTGAAAACTCCACTGTGACATAGAATTAACTCTGAAAATGGCAGTAGCACAAAACCTAAACCTTGTGCCTATTCCTCTTCCTTTCCAGGAGCAGAGCCCAAATTTAATATGAGATTAAAAGTCAAGAAAGAGACTGGGAAAATGAGAAAAATAAATAAAGAAAAAAACAAAATGAAAAGAGTCTTACCTACTCTTATGACACAGATACAACATCAATAATCTAAACCAGAAAGAGAAAGAACATTATATAACAATTTCTTGAACGAGTGTTGCTGCAAAAATATATAGAATTAATTAATTAATCATTAAAATACTAGCAAAGAGATTTTTGCAATATATCATGAAAATCATATACTTTGGCCAAAAAGGATTTATATCAAGGATATAAGACTGGTTGAATATTAAGAAAACTATCAGCATAACTGATCAAATCAAAAGCAATAGAAATCATCTGATTATATCCAAAGATTTAGAAAAAGCCTTTGAGAAATACAACAACCATTCCAAATAATAACTCTAGAAAATAAAGGAATAAATATACCTTACTTTAAAAAGATAAGCAATATTTTCCCAAAACATTAGCAATAATTATTTGTAATAGTCATAAGCTAGAAGTTCTCTCAATACAGTCAGGGGTGATTAAGGATATATATTATTAAAAAATATATTTGAAATGCTAGCTAGAGCATTAAAAAGAAAAAAAAATAAATTGAAGAAATTAGAATAGGCAATGAAGAAACAAAACTGTCATACTTTACAGATGATGCAATGCTAGCCTCAAAGAATTACAAAGAATCAAATAAAAAACTAGTTTACCAAATTGAACTAGTTAATTAATTTGTACAATTGTAGCATACAAATCAATCTACATAAGTATCAGAATTTCTTTATATTACCAACAAAAACCAGGAACAACAAGAAGTAAGAGCAATTCCTTTTAAAATTATTGTAGAAATTATAAAATATGTGGAAGTATACATGATAAGATAACCCCAGAATTCAAATGAATATAAATACAAAACATTTTTTCACATATATACTCCAATTTAAACAAATGGGAAAATATTAATTGCTCTCATGAGTAGTTAATAAAATAAAAAAAATCTAACTAAATTAATTTATACAGTCCCATACCAATCATTGTTATAGTAGTTAGAAAAATGATAACAAAATTGTTAAGAATATCAAGGGAATCAATGAAAAAATATGAAGGAGGAGATATATGCCTACAGTAATTATCAAATTATCAAATAAATAATCTACTAAATCACTGGAAAATATTGAGTATACAAAATTTATTATTATAAATGACTATAGTAATATAGTGTTTGATAACAAAAGATCCAAATTTCTGAAACAAAAACGCATAATTTGTCAAAAAAACTGCTGGAAAAATGGAAAATAATATAGCAGAAGTAATGTAGAACCCAATATTTTACAATACCCAGATAAGGTCAAAATGAACATATGATTTCCACATAAATGTTTATACAGTTAGCAAAATATTAGAATATGGAATACTTTACTTTCAGATTGATAGATAAAGGAAGAATTTAGGAGCAATCATAATAAATAGAATTTTAAAATGTGGATCATTTTTCCTTTTATTAAATTTAAAGTTTTTGCAGAAGCAAAGCCAATGCAACAAAATTAAAAGGAAAACAAAAAACTGGTGACAAGTTATTCAAGATATATCTCTGATAAAGTCAAATGAGTCACATTTATAAGAGTATAAGCCATTCTACAATTGACAGACTGGCTTATGAAAGGAACATTTTTTTAATATTTATTTATTTATTTTCACACTACTACAATAATCTTGTTGTAAAAGTAAACATAGCCACCCTCCACAAAATGAAAAAAGATAGATAATACTCAACAGAAATAAGTGATAGGGAAAATAAGTGTACTTCAATCTGTGTTCAGATATCATGGACTCATTCTATCATATGGTTTGCATACTTTTTTTATATTTAATATTTATTTATTTATTCTCAGTTTGTACAAATGTGTTTTTATACATTAATAAAATATTCTCGTTTAAGAGTAAACAAATACCCCCCCTTCCCCAAAAAATATAGACTCTCTTGAGCAATAAAGTAAAGGGAGAGAAAAAAATTAAAATTCAAAACAAAAAAAATAATAGGAATAATTGTAAGTATGGCCAGGTAGTGCAATGGAGAGAGCACCAGCCCTGGAGCCAGGAGCACCTGAGCCCATATCCAGCCCCATGCACACAACAATCACCCAGCTATGTGACATTCAAGCCACCCCAACCCCACTGCCCTGCAAAAACCAAAAAAAGAAAAAAATACCCAAAATAAAATAAAAGAGTAATAATAGTTGGGGTGGCTGGGTGGCGGACAGAGCATTGGCTCTTGAGCCATGTGGACCGGGGTCCAAATCCGGCCTCAGACACCCAATGATTACTCTGCTATTCGACCCCAGGCAGGCCACCCAGCCCTATTTTCCATGCACCCCCCAAAAATAATAAGAATAATAATAATAAATGTGCTTCAGTCTTTGTTGCAACACCAACAACTCTGTCATGGTTGGATCACATTCTTTATGATAATTCCATAGCAAAAGTTATTTCTATATCTTTCCACCATTGCCATTGATGGCTGCAACTCCTTCCTGTAATATTTCTCCACTACCATGTAGTATATTTTCTATCTCCTTTCACTCGGACTCTGCTGTAGGGTAGCTGAGTGGCTCAACAGACAGATCCCTAGCCTGGGGACCAAGAGGCGCCAAGCCCCCCTACCACCCCTTAGGCCCAGCATCTACCTGGCCCTATGATCCTGGACAGGCCATCCAATCCCAGCCCCTTGCAAGAAGTAAAAAAGAAAATGTGTTATATCTGATGATTCTCCCCCCACCCCCCCGTGGTCCATCCTCTCCTCCATCACTCACATACCCCTCTTCCCCCTGTCCCCCCTTTTTATTCCAGATGCCTATATCCAAATGAGTATACATGCTGTTTCCTCTCCTAGCCACCTCTGATAAGAGAAAAAATTCCCTCATTCCCCCTTGCCTTCCCCGCTTCCATATCGTTGCAATAGCTCATTGTAATAAAGAAAAATCTTATTATATGAAATATCTTAGCCTATT